>NC_133028.1:43532021-43684787 GCF_048771995.1 Taeniopygia guttata | reverse complement strand
GGTGATTTGTCCACTTGGTGTGTGATATGTCTTACTGAGAAATTGTAAAAAAAGTCTTTCTTCTGGGGAGCAGCATGTATGTCAGCAGGAAATGGGAGTGGGGCTGGAAGAGATTTGGTTGGGGCTGGGTACAGGGTAAGGTGAGCTTTATCCCAGAGACAGCCTAGAGAGGGTGGTAAAGCCATGAAGAAAAGGAGGGTGACTGAAGAGCCATGGCAAGGGTTTTGCCTGCAAATCAGACATCTGTTTTACCCTACAGCAATCTCCTCTGTGTGAGAGATCACCATCTAAGTATTTCTGAAGTGGGAAGATGGAAATAGAATGAAGGCTCAAGCAGACAGACCAATCTTATTGCACTCCTCTGATTTAATATCTATTGGCTATTAGCTCTGTCTTTAAAGTGCATAATGGTGCACTGATTTTGTGACTCGTTTTTCAGAGATAGTGCTTTCAGTACAGTTATCAGTACTGCAGTTTGGAAGTCAGCCTGGGGTTGGAAACCTGGGAATTGTTGGGAGCTGGAGCCCTGGGAATTGTTGGGAGCTGGAGCCCTGTGGTGTACATGCTTGATGGGGTGCAATTCTGCTTTCAAAATATGACAGCTCACGTAATTGAAGACGCTTCCTTGCAGACTTAACTTTGAATTGCAAATGCCATCACATTTCTTCTGGTTTGGAAGATGCATCTTCCTTACTTAAAAGTTGCTCTGCCAGTTCAGGTTTAAATGTAGGTGTGACGTGAGGGGAGATGCTCAAACCAAATGTGAATTCAGACTGCAGACTATGGGAGCAAACTGGAATTGCTGGCACTACAAGTATCTCTCATGGGGAAGTGTGTGTATTCCTTGCCAAGCCCTCCCCTCTGTTTTCACTATATGAAATGACATGCTGTTTTCTGAAAGTGAGAAGAGAAGCAGAACAGGGAAGGAGAAGAGGGAAGCTCCATTTGTAGGGCTTCATGCCCCGTGATGGGGCAGCCTGTTATGCTATTGCTGCACAGGCTGAGCAGTACTTAAAAGTGTGATTTCTATTCTGTTTTTCCTGGATTGGCCGGCAATAGTCACTAGACAGAAGGAGACATTTTCTGATGTTCCTTAACAGTAGAGGAATTTATTGAAAGTGCATTTAAAAATAGAGGAGTCGAAGGACCATCTGTCTTGAGTGTTTTAGTGGAAATGGGGACAGCTTGCAATGGCTGCTTGATTGATGGGTCCAGAGAGTTTTGTGTGGACCTATGGCTGCAGCCCACTTACAGCTGGCCTGTCTCTGTAGAGAAAGTCACTGATCAAGCCGGTTGTGACCTGGTGCCTCTGCTTTGGGTAGGTCTGTTTGGCACCCATGCAGGCAAACTCAGAAGAATTGAGCCCTTGCTGGTCATCCCATATTGCCTTTGAGAGCTGACCCTCCTCCCAGAGGTGGATCAGCTCTCAAAGGCAATACCTATCAGAAACACCTATCAAGAGGTGTTTCTGGTGCTTTTGGGTGTCTAAGCTGTAGGTGGACTACTCTGAGGAGATGGCATGTTGACGACTGGGAGATCTGCCTTGCTGGGACCAGTCATGTGTGGAATGGAGCCAGGAGGAAATTGATTTGCTCTGAGCAAGCTGTTGGGAGTGTTTCCCAGGACTGGGCACATCTCAGCAACTGCCTTTCTCCTTTCACTGTGCTGACCTGTGTCTTGCCTTGAACTACATTCTGCAAGGGTGCCAGCAGTGAGGAGCTGCCAACTTGGCACTTGAACAGTGGAGCTGACACAAGTCATTTCACAGAGGGATACCAGGCGTTGTGAGAGTCCCCCACTGCTAGTGACTGAATACAGAGCTCGTATTGCCTCCATTATGGAAGAGCTGACAGCTGGGAGCTGGGATTTGCATGCTCAGCAGAGTATAGCATAGCTAAGGGTCCTGACAGGATGCAGCACCAGTCCCGTACCACTTTTGGCAAATGCACCCAGGGAGAGAGGCATTAGGGAATCTTCCATCTAGATGCTTTAAATCCCTAAGGAACCCTTGAGGCTGTGTGCAGTGATTCAAATAGAGACTAGAAAGATGGGAGATGTTACGTGTGTGGGGAACAGCCTGTCTTCAAGCTGTACTCAGGACACTCACCACGGTTACCTGTATGGGACCTGCTCATATTGCAGGACCAGTAAGCCCTCTTGCAGTGCTCACCTGCACCACTCATGGATGTTTACCTGGTGAGGGGGTGAGGAAGGGCATACTAAATGCAAAAATTACTGTGCACATATGCTTAAAAATTTTCACTCTTTTCCTTTATTCACAGGAGAACTGCTGAGTCAGCCGAGACCAGAGGGACTGACGGAGATCATCTGTCCCAAGAATGGCAGCGAGCGAGTTAATGTTGCCTTGGTTTACCCCCCCACTCCTACTGTGATCAGCCCTTGTTCCAAGTGAGACCAGAAAGCAGACCTATTCCCCTGTCAGTAGACACCAGAAAGCCTATGTAAAACATGCCCTCACTAAGCATTTCTTTCTGGAAGATAGCAGCCCCACAGCCTGGGGACTGTTCTAATTATTTGTGGCTATTGGCAGCCCACTCAGAGGATAAGAAGTACAGTGAAATGGGCTGAGGTGTTCTCTGAGCTGTGCTGTGGCAGATGCGAGATCAGGAGATAATGCAGTCATAGGTGGGTTTTGGTAGGATGGGACCTAAAGAGATTTCTGTACACCCCCTTCTCAAGCAGGACTACTCACATAGGCAGGTCAGGTTCCTTGGGATCTTGTATAGGTGAGAGTGTCATCCTTGGATGACAAGGATGGAGGTGCCACCATCTCTCCAGACTTTATTCTGGGACAGAACTTTCTTCCTTTTGTTCCATCTGAGTATTATTTTATTTTATTTTATTTTATTTTATTTTATTTTATTTTATTTTATTTTATTTTATTTTATTTTATTTTATTTTATTTTATTTTGTTTTGTTTTGTTTTGTTTTGTTTTATTTTATTTTATTTTATTTTATTTTATTTTATTTTGCTTTATTTTGCTTTATTTTGTTTTGTTTTATTTGCTTTCATTGCCATAAGATGCATTGCTGGCTTGTGTTCAACATGTTCTCCACCAGATCCCAAGCCAGCAGGACTCCAGGCTATGGTGGTGCATGGGGTTGTCTGACAGAATCTGTGGTATTTAAATGATCCCAAGATTGTAGAAAGTCTCTGTCCTTCAGCCTCGCTGCCAAAGAAGAAGCCATAATTCATCTGTGCTGTTTTCAAGATTGTTTATTCTTGCTTATTTGTAACATGTTCTGCTGCCCTGCCGCAGGTCTGTCCTGCAGGGCAGCGTGTGGGGCTCTGCCCCGCAGTGGGATGTTACAGACATTATATACCAGAAACTATGTGTGCTATATTTACAGTAATGTGCCAGTATCTATCATCTACATTGAACAGTGTGTCCCCAGCCTAAACCAATAGAAAAATGCCAACATTGCAGTAAAACATGGAAGACATGAAGAAGAAAAAGGACAAGAGACACCCAATTTCCTCCATCTTGCCTCCTTTGAACCCCTTATCTAGAATCCTAAAATTCTACTTTTGCACCTGTACCACACTAATTATTGCTTATATCAAACACTCGGAGCTTGTAATTCATCCTGTAAAATTGAAAACTCCTCTCCATGGACAGAGATCACAGACAGTGTCTCTCGGGGCTCTGTACAGGGGGGTTTCTGACCCCCTGCCAGGGTCCCAGACCTTCCAGGGCAGCCAGAGGGATGCCCTGGATTCCCACAGTTGTCCTGTTTTAGCAGTAGAGTTATACACTTGTCCTTGTTGAATTTTACAGCACTGTTGTTGGTTCAGTCCTCCAGCTTGGTGAGGTCCCCCTGGGCAGGAGACCTACCCTCTTGTGTATATCTATGTATAGCCTATATGTACTTCACAGAGTGGAATGGAAAACAGAGCTGAATTGTGATGGGAGAAAATGTGGAACAACACTCATGAAAGCAGCCAATCCCTTGGCTTTTTGATGCATGGGTTGTCCAGAAAAACAGAAATTCAGCTGTGGTCTGTCTAATTGGAGTGGCACAAGGGAGTTTGGTAGGGAGCTTATAGGAGCAGCTGAGTGTCTTGCTGGTGTCTGCTGCTGTGCTGTATGTGAATGCCTGTTACTTTCACTTCAGTGTCTTGACAGTAGCTTTAGATGCTGTTCTCTATGTTCAGTACCCTCCCATTCCAAAATACCACTCCTGGTAGAGAATAGCTCCAGTGATGGGTGGTTATTGAGCTGTGTGTGAAGGTGACATTGAAGTGCCACCTGGGGCAGAAAACAAAGATACCCTGATACTGAGCCACATGTCATTACTGCCTGTTCATTTGGTTCTCCTGTGTGTGTGTACTTGGCACAACACATTTCTAATGTGCAGGTGCCATTTTTATTGTACTGTGCTGTCAGGCTATGCCTCCTTGTCCTCTAGCCTGCTTTCCACAATGTCTGTTAACTGTGTCCCAGTTTCACAGTCACTCTCCTGGCAGGAAACTTGTGTTCTCAGAAAGGTCTGTGTTACTTTTACCTCACTTCACGCTCCCTATTTAGAAGCCTAGAGAAAATCATGTGTCTTGGGTTATTCATCACAAGCACTATGAACCCTGCTATATTACTTTTTCTTTATCCTTTTCTCTTCCAGATAAACCGTCAGTGCTGGTGCCAAAGGTTTTCCATCAGGCAGAACATGGTTGATGCTCTGCAGTGCTCCCATCTGTCCAGTTGTGGAGTTGATGCTGACGGGGATCAATGGGACTTTGGACTTTGGACCCTGAAAGAAATGCTGTGGGGCAGGGGCAGCTCCCAGGTGGGGGCCTCATGGCTGGAGTGGATGAAGTCATCATCTGGAGGTTGGGGATGACAAGGCATGAAGGAAAATGCTTGCTGCAGATGGCAGGGCCGCTGGCCGGAGGGAAAACACTGGGGATAGGTTTCTGTGGACCCATTGATCGTGTGTTGAAAACCCATTTGGATCTCATGATGAATGTAAAAATGTTCTTGGTATACCATTTAATTCAGACCTGCTTGGAGGAAAGTCTCTTGAAATGAGCTGTAGCGGTATTCCCTGGATTTGTTCCTGGACAAGTGAGTTTTGTGGCAGTTGGCCAAAGCTTTGCTGGGGAGTGGGTTGGTACTGTGAAGCCTTTAAAATTGCTCCACCACAGAAAAATCGGCTGTGTCCCATTCAGCAGCCTTGAGTGCAGGCTGGCAGAGAAGCAGTCTGGGAAATGTTTCCTGCGCTGTGTATTCACATATGTTGTGCCATGAAGTGGTGAGGATGTGCAGTGATCATGCAGGGACAAAAGCAGGGCAGTCAGTGTGCCTCTGGCACATGCTATTTATTATCCCTAGTGTTACCGATATCTCTGAACAGCTGCTGGTCTGCCATGTCTGGGTGCTCTGGTACTGCCATTGTGGTACTCTGTGCATTGTGTCCACTGGAGCACTAAAAATCTAGATCCTGGTCGTCCTCCATGGAAAGCCACAGGCATCTTTGTGCAGAGATCTGGTGAAGCAGTGTGTGGCTGTGTGATCCCAATCCCCTTGGGCTCACCTTGGCACCTATGCTTCATGAGCAGCCATCTTCCCTCTCCAGATGTGGGAAAGGGCAGGCTGAGCACTGGTACCAAAGTTCTGGTTTCTCCCTCAGCTGTGTGGCTTTGAGGACTTCTAGGATGTTGCTGGTAGTGTGCCCTGCAGCTGAGCCCTGGAAACTGTGCTGAGTCCTGCTCCATGCAAATATTTATTTAATGTAAATCAGTAGGAGGCGAGCATTTCCAGAGCCAGGATCTCTTCATCAGATGGTGGGGGAGGTCTGAGAGATGAGGGATTTAAAACACTTGTGTTAATGTACAGCTCTTAATTTTTGGGCTGTGGTGGCAGACCTGGGATGGGTGATACAGGTCAGCAGGCAGTGCCCACCAGGATGTGATCTGGCCAGGCCTGCAACCACTGCAAAAGAGTGATGTGTCCTGTTGGGACCTGCTGCAGTTGCACAGATGATATTCCCTGGTTTCTGATCCTTCAAATGCCAGCCTTATGTGCAAGGCTGTAAATCTTCCCATTGGCAAGAACTTAATGCTGGGACAGCGGGGCAGAATCCACTCCAGCAGGAGATCCAGAGGCCAGGTAGAAGAAATCAAGCCATATACCTTACTTTAGGGGGAAAAGCTGCCAAATAAAAGCTGGCAGCTCAGTCAGCTTCCTGTCTCTTCAGGGTATTGTTCCAGCTTGGGCAGGTAGCTTGGGCTCAGATTTCATGTGTTGACCTGCTATCTCTGGCAATGAACCTTCTTATGTCAGTGAGAATCATTAATTGATTGTGCTTCCATGTTGCTGTAGATAAACTGGAGACTCAAAATTGTCTGTGGTGGCTGGAGAAGGTGAAAAGGAGGTGAGATCTTTGAATGGTGCTCAGGAATAGTGCTAGGAAACTCCCTTGTCCTGAGTCTTGCTGCCCATGAGACATGCCTGGTACAGGCAGAACTTGTGATAGAGCATTCCCTACTGTCACCTCCCATGCTGGGCGGCCTTCTCCTCCTGTTGTGCTGCTACTCACCTCTCTTTCCGTTCTCCATAGGAAGAAACTAGCGATTTGTTGCTGTGAAGTTGCGTGGAAACCACATTGTAAAGAAACCACAAACTGGAATCCTTTTCCAGCCGGATGCCTGTTTCCCGTGTGCCCATCTGGTCTGGGATGTGTGAGCGTTGAAGGAGTGAGAGGACAGAGCAGACATCTTACAGCCTGCTCCTTGGGACTGCAGCCCTCCTGCCAGGGTGTGCCACCTCTGTGGGAGCATTCCCTGGCCTTTGCAGGCACGCAGGCTGCTGCTGCTGTGCACTGAAGCCGTAATACCGGGAGTGTGGCAGTGAGGAGATCAATCTAGTTGGGTCTATTTAATATGACACAGTGATTGCTCATCCACCCACTGTTTAGTAACTGTTGTAACTGTTTTCATCCAAATTTTTTTAATATGCAAAAGCCATTTAATTTTCTATGCAGTTCAGAAACATCCTGCCTTTGCAGTTGCCAGGTGGGAGATCCATGCAGGAGAACCAAACCAAGCAGCTCATAGTACTTTTGATTTTGCTGTCACTGTCTTTTGAGGATGCACCCTTGGATCCTCATACAGTGTCCCTTTGCTGAGCTCCTGCCTCAGACCCCACATAATATCCCTCAGCCCCAGGGATGAGGGCCCTGTATTTTTGAAGTATCTGTCATTTTTCATGAATCAAGCCACAAGGAAAGAGGGCTTGAATGCATTGCCCTAAGAGCAGATACCGAAGTTCAGAGTATGTATTGTGTTCCAGTTCTTATCCCTGCTCAGGGAGTTACCACACTGTTAGAAATAACTAAGGCCTCTGTGGACCACTGTGCATCCTTTACTGAAGATGTATTATAAAGAGGTCAGAAAGGATTGGGGCATCAGCTGTCTACCTGTGGAGCTGACAATGAATTTAGCTCCTTTGGAATAGGAGGAGACTCTCCTGGCAATCTCCTAGATGCCTACTTCACCCAAGATGATTGTACTGGTTTTGCTTATTGGTTTGCAATCCCTTGCTTGACCGGTTTTTGATTTCCTGCTGAAACTGGTTCAGACAGATTTGGAAGCAGAGCTAGTGAGCTGCTTTTGCACTCCAGGACTTTCAGCATCTGGAAGATGTCTGGAGTACCTTGTGTTACACTCTGAAGCAAAACCTGGGATTCAAAACTGCATCCGTCCAAGTCAAACTCCCAGGATAGCAGCCTTGCCTTCTTCTGGGTCTATGTAATGTGAGGAATTGCATGTCCCTAAGCAACATACAAATAGGTAGAGATGAGAGAGAGTGAGCCCAAATGGTGATGCTGCACACCTAGGTCATTTTAGGGCTTACAGGAGTATTGGGAGACTTTTGGCAGCTGCAGAGGGTCCTGGGTGATGGGACACCTCTGTTTTAACTTTGCTATAAGCAAAAACGTCTGAAAAGTAAGATTGTTTCCAGTCTGCCACAAGGCCAGGATCCCTTGGTCTAGTCTCCTTTCATGGCAGTGCTGTTCTTTCTGCATTGTCTCTGCTCTGAGCTTGGGGGATTCAGGTTTAGAAAATTAAACTGAAATAGAGGCTAGTTTGGGATTTACCCTGCCTTATAGTCTCTCAGATCAGATGAAAGAGACTAGGGGCTGCAGAAACATGGGTCATCTCCCTTGCAGCATCCCCCATGCCACAGTTTCATGATGGCTCTAAAAACTCAGTAGTGTATTTGGATGCTGCTTTCCCAGGAACTCCAGATGTGCTTGGTTGTACTGTAGCACTGGAACTTAAGTGGGATCCCTGTTCTTTTTCCCATTGTACCTCTGAGGCAGCTAAAGTTTGTCCAAGCGGTTGAGGCTCCTCACTGTGAGGAGTTAGATACAGTTGTGTCAAAGGGAACTGCAAATGTTACTTAGGAGCTCACTAAGTGAGATGAAAATCCACTGGCTCACTCCTGCAGAGCCAGATCCTGGAGCTCAGTTCCTCTCATGCCCTTTGGATGGGATCTTGAGCTGTCATTCCTTGGAACAGCTGTGCCGGGAGGTGGAGATGCTGCACTGCAGTAAGCACAAGAAGAGGCAAGCAAGTGGGCCTCAGTGTAGCACTCATCACACGCTTCATGGCTCAGTTCATGGACTGTAACTGCAGGTATTCATATAATCTACGTCACTGGGCAGGACTCTGCACACACACACATGCATGCCCAGACATATGCGCACCACACCTCCACTTGCCCACACGTCCTCGCCAAAATGACTGAAAATAAAAGTGATCTCAATCTCCAGGAGAGTCCTGGCTGTGTGATTTGTTTTTCCTCTTGCAGTGCCTCCTTGGACTCTAGCTCTGGAATGGTCTGCACTAGCTGTTGATCTGTGCTGTAGCAAAGTCATGGGGAGATTTGCCATTGAGTGAATCTGAGCATGGAGCCCCTTATTTAGTATCTGTGAATCACTGCCCACTTTAGCAGGGCAGGTGATTTCTGGGGAACAGCTTTTTTACTCACTACCTTTTAAGGTATTTTATGGGTTTGTGAGGCCCGCTCAGTGGCTCTCATTGGTATCATGTTGTTTGCATTTGTGAAAAACTTGGTTTCCTGCTCATGTTCAGAGCAGGTTTTAGAGGCAGAGTAGTAAGGCAGATGGTCCTCTGTTTGGCAACAGGAGCATTTGTGGCAACACCAGGAGGATGAATTAAAAATGGGAGTAAATCCCTTCCCACTGCTGCAGTTTGACCCTGTCTGGCAACTAAGCATCATCACAGCTGCTCACTCACCACCACCTCCTGGTAGGAAGGAAAATAGGAAAAAAGTAAAACCCATGGGTTAAAATCAGTTTAATAATAGAAGCAAAGTAAATATAATAATGCTAATTATAGCAATTGCAATGAAAGAGAGAGGAATAAAACCCAAGAAAGATGAGTGATGCACAGTACAGTTGCTCACCACTCACTGACTGATGTCCAGCTCCTCGCCCAGTGATGGGGGATGAACATCAGCAGCTCCCAATCAACTCCTCCTCCTCCCCTCCATTTATATACTGGGCAAAATGTTCGATGGTATGGAATATCCCTTTGGCCAGTTCGGGTCAGCTGTCCTAGCCATGCTCCCTCCCAGCTTGTGCAGCTTCTCACTGGCAGAGCACGAGAAACTGCAAAGCTTGGACTTAGAGTGAATGCTACTGAGCAACAACTAAATCATCAGTGTATTATCCACAATATTCTCATACTAAATCCAAAAACAACCAGCACTGCAGCAGCTTCCAAGAAAGCTAATATGGCAGCCGAAAGCAGGACATGCACGTATAGCCCCAAGCCCTTGTGTGTGATCTCACTTCTGTCATCACTCAGTGTGGAGGAGACAGACCTCTGGGGTATGCTCACCCGATGATGACAAATGCTACACAGCAGGTCTAGAGGAGGGAATTGTCATCTGCAAGGAGATGCTGGTGTGCCGCAGTGAGACGGGAGGTCCGACTGAGGGTGGGGGCTGGGGCCCAGCCACAGCAGGGCAGAGAGAAGGTTCTAGGCTGTTAAGGGACTGGCAGATGTGGGGGTAGGTGTGGTTGCTTTAGTTGGGTGCCAATACACATCGGCCTCCATCACTGAGGGATGCTGGACAGCATTTTAGGACTATGGGAAGCACCAGCAGGAAATAAACTGACCTGTGATGGACAGAGAGATTTCACTGTTTTGCTTTGGCTCCTGGCCAAGAAGATCCAGAGAGCTTTACACGTCTCATGTTGCCCACCTTACCCTGCTTGTTGACTGTGGATTAAGGGATATGGGGAACAGCAGGCACGGCAAATTCCGTGGCAAGAAGGGGCTGGGGCTCAACTGCGTCCTTCTGGTGGCTGTGACCTGGCACCCAGCACGCCACGGGTGTCCCAGATCCGTGTTTCGGGTTCTCTGTGCAAAATCAGTACCATGAGAAGGAGGACGGAGGCATAAATGAGGTGTCTGCCCAGTGTGTGTTTCCCGTAAAACGGAGAGAGGTTCCAGAGAGCTGCCGTGCCCCCAAGCCCCGGGGGAACTCCTGGACAGAAGCCCTTGGGGGCTGAGGCGGCGGTGCTGCTGCAGAGGGGCAGGGCCGGCGGGACAGCGGGGGCTGAGGCGGCCCGGGCACGCCTGGCACATGCAGCACAGCGCTCGCTGCCAGACGGGAGCGCCGGGAGCCCCGCCCGCACCCGCTCGGGTCCCACGGAGCCGCCCGAGCGCGGCGGCGGGGCCGGGGCCGCTGCTCCGCCCAGGGGCGGGCTCCGCGCTCTCCCGCCCCCGACGGGCCGCCGTCCCCGCCGCGCTTCCCGCCGACACCGCCATGGAGGAGCGGGAAGAGAGCCGCCCGCAGGCCGCCCGGGACGAGGCGGCGGCTGCTCCCGCAGCCCGCCCGCCGGTGAGTGCGCGGGGCGGCGGGGCCGGCGGCGGTGGCGGCCCGAGGCCGCGGCCCGCCCGCCCTGCCCCGGCGCTGCCGCCAATCGCCCTCCCGGGGCGCCGCCGGGGCCCGGCCCGCCCGCGGCCGCGCTCTGTGCGGGCCCGCCAAGGCCGCGAGCAGCGGTCGGGAGCCGGGAAGTGCCCGTAGTGTTTCCTCTTGTTAATTGCTTTGTTTTTCTTGCACGCATTGGGCACCGGCCTGCGTATCCCAGTCGGTGTGGATTCGGGTTATTTCAGTCGTCCGGGGAAATCTCGCTGCTCGTGAAGGCTTTGCCCGTTCGCACCAGAGAACTCTTTCTGTTGAGATTAGGATGCGTATTCAAGTTTTGTCTCCAAGAGCTGCTCTTCGACACGGCCCAATACACGGGCATCACTGCCCCTTTATTCTGTTGCTGTTTGGGAAAACATTGTTTCAGAGCAGGCTTCAGTATTGATTCCCTTACCTTTCTATAAGCTAGTTCGCTCAGTTTGATCACAAGTGTGACGGTGTGATGCTTTACTGCTTTCTGATGCCAAAATGAGCTGTGAAATGCTCGCATGCGAGCATCTCGTTTTGAGCTTCTTAAATGACTTCCTGATTTCTCTTTCTTCTAGGGTAGACAACATTGTAAGATCAGCGATCAAGAAACTAATGGCAAAACCTCAGCTGCCAGTTCAAACGACTTCAGTGATCCGATTTACAAAGAAATTGCTATAACCAATGGTTATATCAACAGAATGACCAGAGAAGAGCTCAGAAGTAAACTCGCAGAGTTCAAGCTTGAAACCAGGTTATTTGTAAACATGTTGATTTATCTTTGAGAGCAGTAGAGTCATGAGGGATGATTATTTTAAAGTTTAAAAACTCAGCACAAAGTGAAAAGCAGACACAGCACCAAACACTGATTGTTTTATGTTCGATCTTGTTGCAGTTTTTGTTGTAGGATTAATGCACACTGCTTAATTTGTGCTGTCTCAACTGGCAACCCAAAGAAATGCTTGAATACATAACTGTAAGGTACTTCTCATCACTTTTTGGTCAAGGGGGAAAGAAGAACTGCAGTGGTTCTCAGGTGGTACTGCAGACCTTCATCATACAGCAACTTGCTTCAGAACATCCATATTTTTATTTAGTGTACCTGTACAGATCTGATACTTGCTACAAACTCTGGTTGTGGGGCTCAGGATTTAATCACTGCAGAGGAGAAGGACCTTTAGATGGAGAGTCTGCTACTCTGAATACCTGTGCTAGAAAAATGTGAAAAAATGATTGTATAATAAGCCGTATTCGTCTTCACTGGGGCAGAGGCAAGGGAGTATAGTGTAGTTCCTGCTGTACTGGAAATTACCTGCAGGATTAATAATTCTGTGGCCAGGCAAGATACTGAGATATTGTGAAGAAGGTCTGCTGAGAAAAATAGTGTGTTGTTTCTGTAGGCAGCAGGTATGAAGAAGTAGTGGTGGAAAGTTGGTTGGATAAATTAATTTAATGCCTCATGAGGAGAAAATCTTATTGTTTCTTGAGAAAACTTTTGGTAATTTCTCTTACCAAAGCTAGGTTTCTTTTTTCAATATATTCAAGTAAGTCAAATCACAATATCTTATCTGTAAACAAATAGTGCATCAGTTCTAATGTAGAGAATTGAGCAGATGACCATATACCATCCTTTCCTTCGAGGTTATTGTGATAGTCAATCATTTCCTAATTTCATTTTTTTTTATAAATTTGGTGAAGAAAGAGGTAATTTCCCCCTTCATCAGCTCCCATACTGTCTCAACTTTAAATGAACTGGTCATTGGCTTAAACTAGGCCAATAAACCAGAATGAAGAAGAGTTATCTCTGCAGAAGCAGCTGATGTCCTCAAATGCGTGTTTAGCAGTTTGATTTCAGTTCTTCTTTGTGGATCACTGGGCTGCTTTTCTGATAATACCACTTGCTACATGTGTCTCTTGCAGCTTCTGTGATTTCATCTGCAATGAATAATTTTGAAAATAACTTCTTTGGAAGGGTAAATTATCCTCATTTATTCAGCTCTGGTTTAGTACATGGCAGTTCTGGCACACGCACTCATATATTAAAATGTCTATATTAAAAGGACACCGTAAGTAATTTCAATCGCTTGCCATGTGAATTCATTTATAGCCACAAACCTCCTGAAAAGCAGGATCTTGACCAGGAGGTTTTTCTGACAACTGAAATCTCAAATACTTTATTTTAATTGAGTTATTCAAGCTCAACTTTAAATTTAAATTGAGAAAGATGTAAAATGCGGATGTTTAAGATGGATTCTGTGTTGTTTATTCCACTGATGCAGAAAGGCCTGGGGCATGAATCACTTCAGATAGAGGGCACAGGGGAATACAGGTGAAGCAGTACTTCTTCCAGGGCCACAGGTCAACCAGGAGTAATCTACAAAGACTTGAGCTTTGGAAAGGCTTTGGATACTGAGTCTTGCTGAAGCAGAGGTGACTGCAGAGTGTCTCTGTGCCATGCTTCCCAGTCTGTCTCTGGTATTGTACTGTGGGGGGTATCACAGCCTCTGCATTATCCCAGAAAATGGGTTTAATGTAATGTAGATAATGGGGCCAACTCTCCTCTATGATAAAGTGGAATTCAGGCTTCACATGTGCTGGTGTTCAAAATGAGGGTAATAAGTGTTGAGCTGTCAAATGTTAAATATAGCTTCAGTTTTACAACAAGGAAATAATTAAACAAGAGTGTGATCTTTGTCACTTTCCCTATTTCTTTAGAGGAGTGAAAGATGTACTGAAAAAGAGATTGAAAAACTATTATAAGAAACAGAAGCTGATGCAGAAGGAACACATTAGTGGAGACAGCTGCTATGACTACATCTGTGTCGTTGACTTTGAAGCAACATGTGAAGAAGGAAATCCGCCTGAATTTGTACATGAAATAATTGAATTTCCTGTTGTCTTAGTAAACACGCGTACCCTGGAAATAGTAAGTGATCTGATGGCTGTGTTTGTCTGCTATTCTTTGAAGTAACTTGTTTGCATCAGAAAGTCTAGATTAGTCTTTAAGTAGATGTTGAACTTCATTAAAAATAGCATACTTTTTTTTCATAAGGGTTTATCCTCTGTACCTCTTAGGTACAAACAAAACTTTCTCTTCTGAAAGCATTTTCCAAGTCATCGAAGTAGATCATTCTTTTGCTGTTGACCCCCTCTATTGATATGAGTTTCTCATGTATTGTTCCCGCCTGCCCTTTCTTTCCCTGCTTTAGGGCCCAAAAATCTATTTCTAGGACTCAAGGCATTCATCATAATCAAAAATGATCAATTTCTGTGGTCCTGTGTGAGGTGATCTAGAAGATCAGAGGTCTAGAAATGCAGGGGTCTAGAAAGTGAGATTGAGTGAACTCCGCTGTTTGTCAGGCTCAGCTGTTTCCAAATTGTACCCAACAGACCAACAGCTGTGTAACCTATAGCCTCAAGTGCTCTGTTCCAGTCCAGCTTTCTTTTAGGATAAACTAACTGCTGCTTAACTGAAATTGAGTGACCCAAGTGAAACAGAGGATGTGCACACACCTCTGACTAATGGTTCATTTATGAAGAACTCTTAATGGGAAAAGTATTTCCAGTAATCATTGTGATGCTACAATAAAGTATAGCTGCAGATATGACTTAACAGAAGAAAAAGGATTGTGCCAATTACCAGGATTGTTTTTATTGCTCTTAGAGTGGGGTTTTTTTTTTGCCTGTCCAAAAGGTTTTGTATAACAGCAGGGATTTGGGGCTTTATTTTTTCCATGAAAATTTCCTTCAGTCTTCACTCTTGTGTTGCTCAGTTTCCCAGACTGAGATTTTGTTTGTCTCTGCCTGGCTGGCATCCAGAGGTGTAGGACTTGCCTGAAGCTTCTGAGGTGTGCAGCTGGTTGCTTTTCTTGAATTGCAGGTGAACCTTTAGACATACCACCTAAAAAATATAAGACCTTGCTCATGCCTCTCACTTATTTTTTCCTTACTTTCACTCTTTCTTTTCCCAGATCCTCTGTTTTTTTGCAGTCTGTGCTTTTTACCTCTTAAATCTACATTCCCACTCTTTGGTGCCTCCTGGCCGAGAGGAAGGCCATGTTCTGGTTGGAAAACTATCTGTCCTGTTAGGAATCTGATGATGGCCCGTCAGGAGGCTCCTACTGGCTCAGGAGGTGCACACTCCCTTTTGCCTGTAGCAGGACAAGTAGCTGCTGTTGCCCTTGGGCTGCAGGCGAGCCAGAGAAGTTGCCTTGCAGGCTGCATGGTGTGCTGCAGCTGGGTGATTGATTCTCCTGTTACAGGAGGATACCTTTCAGCAATACGTGAAGCCAGAGATTAATCCCAAGCTTTCAGACTTCTGCATCAGTCTGACAGGAATAACCCAGGTAATTTGGACTTTTGTTTCTTCGGGAAGAAATAGAAAAAAAAAAGGGTGTGTTGTTGATGTTTTCAGACTGGTAAACTTAAATGGTAGTCTTTCATGGTTATTTTTCTGTAAGGCCTATTCTCTTAATCCTTGTTTTTTCCCTCTCCCAATTATCACAGATGTGATTTCACTAAGGTGGTTATTTTGTGGGGAAAAGTATTCTCTTTTTAATTCATTTGGAGAAATTTAATCTTTAGTAGGGCAAAGCGCCTTTTGAATTGCATCAGTTCCTCCCCTAATATTTTTGTTCTGAAGAGTTTAGTCTTAGGATGGCAATGCCTTGTGATAAGTGACTTAAGCAGGAGCCTGGGATACAACCTCAAAGGTTTTAATCCAGGTTTAATTATGGACTAACCTTGTTACCTTTACAGAAGCTATTAGGAGGTTGGCTCTTGTAGCAGTGCTGTTGTGGTGCTATTTGGTGCTATTTTTTCAGCTTAGAAAAACCTGTCCAGTCATCTGTAAGCATGTAATCTGATTTTATAAAGATTTTGATGAAGCCAAGTTTTTAATTGCCCATATACCAATACAGTTTATACACTTAATGCTGAGGGATTTTTTTCTGAAAAAACGTTCCTTGCTTTGTTTTTGGTTTTGTTGTTTTTTTTTTTTTTTTTTTGTTCCCTTAGGACATTGTTGATAAAGCTGATATTTTTCCTCAAGTTCTGCAGAATGTCATAGAGTGGATGAGACAACGAGAACTGGGAACAAAGTACAGCTATTCCATGTTGACTGATGGGTATGTCCTTATGCAGCCTTCAGCCCAATCTGAAACTGCAAAACCACGTTTAATATTTGTGAGAGCATTGCTAAAGATGAATCAGGACACTGCCATTTCGCTGGTTTTATTTTATTTGAAGCTTTTGGTAAAATGGGTAAAGCTGACCTGAACAATTCAAAATGAAGCTTAAATCCATCAGATGGCGCCGTTTCTTTCCTAGTGGTCTATATGCAACAGAGTGATGCTGAAGACTTTATACTTTGTTGTTGCTGTAATTCTCCATTTATATCCAGCCCATAATACCTGAAAACAACACTCTGCAATTTTTAATTTTTAACCTATAATTACATTGTTGTCTTTGGAAGCAACAGTGAATTAAAAAATGAAAAGCAAAGCTGATCCAAGACTGGTTATATTACTGGGCCTAAATGTCTCTGAGAAATCCCCTCAGTGAAATTCCTTAAGGGAAATAGGTGCATTGAAATCTCTGTTGTATAGGTGTATATGCAATCTCTGTAGGTGAGATTGTATAGACAGCTAGAAGAGATGGGGGAAAAAAACCCTGTACTTTAGCTTGCAGCTTACAAACTTGTAGAGGTGGTTCCCTTCAGGAAGGTAGGCTGCTAAATAAATAGGATTATGATTTCTTCACATTTTCATAGATACCTGGTTTCTCATAAAACTTGGTGCAGTCTAGTTTCAATCACCTACCTGAAGTAGAGAGATAAATGCATACCCAAATAATCAGGAAGATTTAAGGTGTTGCTTGCTTCACTGAGGGCTGTGTAAGCATCTAATTTAGTGGCAGTTTTCAGTGTTCATGTGGTAGGTGGAGTCGTTGGTGCGCTATTTTTTGTCCTAACTGTTGTGGACCTGAAACCATCCTGGTGAAAGTCTTGCTTCTGTCATTATTTTTTCCCCATGATTAACAAATTCATATGAAAAAATTCTTCATTGGGACTATAACAAACGAGGTTTTCTTAAACTGTTTTCATTCTACTGTTCACCAGAGACAAGACAACTTTTAGTTCTACAGCTGTGCAATATGTAGAACACTGGATTATATATGACTAATGTTTTTCCTCTTTTGACTTCATAAGATCTTGGGATATGAGTAAATTTTTGAACACCCAGTGCCGTATTAGCCGCATCAAATACCCTTCTTTTGCCAAAAAGTGGATCAATATTCGCAAATCATATGGGAACTTCTACAAGGTTTGTACAAATTGCTGTTTCTCTTACGGGAAATTTTGGTTTAAAAGTCTAGAATGCTCTGTTGTGCTTGTCATCTCTACTTGTGTAGTATAAAATTATAACACCAGTTGCCTGGTGCCTGATTTTCAAATGTGTTTCATGTGCAGCTCTCACTCCACTAATTGAAGATCATATAGTTACTGCATTTTGATTTTAATCTTGTTTTTAAGAATCGGGTTGTGCTCATTGAAGGATTGTCTAAAAATGTTATACCAGTCCTCTTAGATCAAGTAGTTCAGTTGAAAAGACTGTCTTGATTTTTCAATTATTTTTTCCTGTTTTCATGCAATACACTACAAAACTAATTTGTACCAGTACCCTCATGGAATCCTGACTTTAGACAATGTAATGGAGGCAGGGAAGATTAGGATGTATCTACAGTGGAATCAAATTGTCAAGAGAAAAGTAATACTAAGTTCAGTGCTGGATCTTATTGCTGCTTTCTGTCAGACTACCATAAGAGGAGTTTTTGGAGATTCTAGCAAATTCCCAATCAGCCTACACTAAAATACTTTCTTTGAAAGGGATTTCAGCCTAGCTAATGGTCTTCTTTTGAAGGGCTTTATCATACTAAATGTAACCTCTAGATGAAAGACAGATTAACATTTAATAAGGGAAGAGCTTTGCTTTGCGCTGAACAAATCTTACAGGCAACCCTGTAGGTGTTGCTGATCAGGTCCTGTGAAGGTTGAAGGCATTCAGGAGCTTGATGTCAGTGAGAATCAGGAGCTTGGTGCTTCTTTAATCACTTAGAATTTAAAAGTAAAACCAAACTCAGATTCCCTCTGCAATGCCACTGTTTTTGTTTTTTATAAAGATGGTTAAACTTATCTAGATCATGGCTTCCACCCTTGCCAGCATAAGTGTATCTTGAGCTGGTGCTGGTCAGAGGCTCTTGACATGATCCCAGGTCTAGACAAACTCCTGTTGACTATTTCTCCTCTGTAAAAATGATTGTCTGTCTCACCAAGGTGCTTTGAAGTTAAATGGTTAGTGATCTGACAGAAGGCAACATGAAAGTCATATGTGACTTTAGTAGGCTTAAAATCTGCACGTGTTTCTAGTGCACTGTGTTAGATTAAAAAGACTTGGTACCAAACCTAATCCCTGAATGCTACTCACTTTCTCCATCAGGTTCCTAGGAACCAGACCAAACTGACAATCATGCTTGAAAATCTGGGCATGAATTATGATGGGAGACCTCACAGTGGACTTGATGACTCCAAAAACATTGCAAGGATAGCTATAAGGATGCTGCAGGATGGCTGTGACCTGCGGGTGAACGAGAGAATTCACGGTGGACAGCTGATGACAGTCTCCTCCTCAGTCCCCTTAGAGGGAGCCCCTGCTCCACAGATGCCCCGCTACAGAAACTAGCAGCTCAGGGCTCCGCCCCGGGAGCTGCCCTCAGACACCCGCTAAAGACTCCAGAGCTTATTAAATGGCCACCTCTGCCAGCTTGTCTGCCGTGCAGAGTCCTAAAGCACCTTAACTAATCATCTCTGTTGAAATAAAGAAGAGCATGGAAGCTGTTTGTTCTTTGAAGCTATTACAACAATTTCTTTTTGTACTGATGATTTCCATTGTTGTTTCCAAATTTGCTAGCAGTGAGGTTGATATCTGGAATCCAGACAAAGTGTTAAGCTTTTAAGAACATATAATTTTAACACCTTCTAAGAGGGATTTGGTCTATGTGCTGCTGTTCCACCCCAGCCTGTGGGCAGTATTTGTTCACTGTGATGTACTCCAATGATATCTAGCATCTGCTTATTCATTGCACACAAATAAGCCATTCCTGGAAGAACTGAAAGAGCAGTGGTTAGGCGGGCCCTTCCTGATAAGACACTCTGCTAAGGGTTCCTACCACTTTTTTGTTTTTTTACAAAGTCTAGGAGAAATGGGTGTGCATTAATCAGTTCTAAAGCAGTAGAGGAGTACTCTGTTGTTTGGGGTTCTTCTTTAAGGGATGTGTTTGTCTGATTCCCCATCAAATGGAAGAGCTGGGTGTTGAATAAAAATTTCATTAATGTAGTATGATTGTATTTTTCTAACCTGTGTTTCAAAAGAGAAGGTTCTTTAGATTTTCACTTTAAGGATCCCATCTCCTATTCCTGCATAGCTGCCCTTCATTTAATGTTGTTTTTAGACACCATCAGCCATTTGCTCTTAAAAATGAGTGAAGTAAAAGTAAGTTAAAAACATGCCAAGTTTCAAAATTTCATGCTCTGTTATTACGTAAAATTAAACAAGAAGCTTCTCATTCATGGCTAAAGACGTGTTCAGCTATTTTTGGTATCTACTTGTGTTTCTGCCACCATGAAGTTATGCCTTGATTACAAAGTCTAGCATTGGAAGATTAATATAATTTTATTATTAAAGGCTACAGTTAATGACTAGCAACTTCTGCTTATTCTCCAGGCCTCAGATAAGATGATATTCAAAAGAGGCCAAATTTGCTTTGTCTCCATGAGCTGTTAAAAGTACACCATTAATCAACTTTGCATTAGAATGGGTTGTTCTGAAAAGTGGAATAATGTATTTTGGTTGCTCCTAGTTTGAAAAAAAAAGAAGAAATTTGCTATCCCTATATTACAATTCACCCTTTTTTACTACCTACATTCAGGACACAAAATAACCAATTAATAAACTTTGTTAAGAACACTGGCTGTTTTGACTACTCAAACTCCTCCCAGCTCTGCTTCACTCCTCTGACTGTTAAACTGCATCAATTGAACTGTGAAAACTTCCATTTTAAATTCATGCAGGAGGAAGAAGTATTAGTCACTTCTCAGTTTCTTCATATGATTTCTTTCTTGAGTCACAGATTTGGACAGTCATAACTGCTTCAGAGTTATGTTTTTTGGTATTGTTTTTTTTTCCCCTGAAAGTTTTTTTATTGTATTGGGTTTGTTTTTTTTTCCTGAAAGCAGATAGTTGCTCTCTTCTAGAGAACTTTGTTAAACTTTACAGTTGTTCTTCCTTTTGTAGCCCTACTTGATGGATTTTCACAAGGTAAAATACAAATCTCTGATATGTTTTCTCCTAAAACGTCATTTATCTGTCAGCCCCTATTTTGCACAAATTCTTATATACGTGCTTTTCTGAAGTACCATGGTAATTTACTTTTTTTGTGTCTGAGTTACTGTTGTGCAAATTTCTTTGACAAAATTGAGTCTAGTTTAGCAGATCTCCCCTGGGCATGGTGGCAGCCAGAGACTTTATCACTAGTCTTTATTTACAGGTCTGGAACCAGACTCACAGTCAAATGAGAAACTTTTTTTTTTTTTACGGATTATACTACAGGTTGCTTAAGAGCTGATGTAATTGTGCATCATTTATTTTAAGTACAGAGTTGTTTATTTTTGCTAAGTAACTTCAAAAATATATTTTGAGATAAGGGTTAAATCATAACTGTTTTCTGTTTACTGCTTGAGTATGTTGGGATGTTTTCTTTCAGTGAGCTGCAGAAATCAGTAGAATCATTCCAGATATTTTATCTTTAATGGATTAATGTAAAACTGTAAGGTGTAAGTATTTTCACAGAATATTTGATTCTGTGATTTTGAGATTAAGTGAATTTTAACAATGTTTGCTGATTTGTTTGAAATGTAAAAAATTTATTAAAATAATTACATATTTTTAAACATGTCAGGTACTGAATTTGGTCTGTAAAGCATGAGATGATTTCAACAGTCTTGGGGGTCTTGGCATCAGTTCAGCTCATGATTTGTCTTCTCTAGTGAACCAGCAACATTGCCATGGCTGGATGGCTTAAATCCCGTGCATGTGACTAGTTCACAACACTCAGTAATGAAATAAATTTCCCTGGATACTTCACAGGGAAGGAGGCACTTAAGGTAAAAAAATGGCTTGGTGATTTTACTAGTGGTGCTCATACTCAGCCAAACAGTGTTTTTTCAGGTTGATCTCATTTGTTCATCCAAAGAAGCTTGCTGAGAGCATCTGCTGTAATGAATATTTAAACTTATTAGAGGAATCTTCCCATGCTGGAAAAAATAATTGACAACTATGTAAAAAGCAATCTGATTCCTTTCTATGCAGAAAAAAAGCATTCAGATGTTGATTGCCTTGTTCAAGTTAGAGGCTTTATTCTGTTGTTGCTTTTTATTTCACATTTCAGGAGCTGTACTTGAGTAATTCTACTACTACTGCAGACAGTGTTTGTGGAACAGTAGCAACTTTAAACAAAGGGATTGCAGACTAATTTCAACATGAATGCTTTCAAGTAGATTTCTTAATATATATTTATATGAATGTGAGAGGGCTTCACAGAAACTTGGGGTTATGTTAGGAAAAAAGGTTTCTCAGGTTAAAGAGCAGTAGCCTCTCTGTCCCAGTGAGCAAATGCCTGAGCAAATGGGAAAGAGAGGTTACAACAGTTCGGAGCTTCCCATTAGCTCCTTGTTGGAGGTGTGGCTACAGGGGCCACTCACAGCAGCTCAGCTGTCCACAGAAACTGCTTTTGCCTGAGCTTGTCTGATAGCAAGATAATTTAATAATTTGGTCTAACAAGGTATTTACTTCCATATTTTGTTGGAAATTAACATTGCAGTGAGGAGGGGGCTGTTCTGTGGAAATAAGTAAAAACCTCAATTCACCTTACATTCTCATGCCCTTGGAGAGCTCTCGGCATTTCACTGCAGGCTTCGACTGCTCTTTGAGAAAGCAGTGTTTTTTCACTCATTTCTCTCACCCTCTCACTCTTCCCATGGCTGTTTTTAATTCCTTCTTTTCCCCTTTTCTTCCGCTAATGAAAGTTTTTATCTTCTGGAGAGAAGTTTGTGCCAGGTAAGATCTGTGTATGCTCTTTGTGATAACAACTGACAGGCCCTATGAAAGAAATTGGAAGTCTTATGTGTGGAGGGTAGAGGAGACCCAGTCACTGACTGCAGGCTTTTGAGGTGGGCTAGATGTATAGAACATCCTTCTGCTGCAGCCAAGACCATTCCGGCCTCTTCTCAAGGACTTCATGTTTGGCAGCCCAGTGGGGTGGCAGTGACATCTCACCAGGAGGATTCCCCAGGTGGAGATCCATGAGGCAGCCGGGTGTGGTCTGTGCAGCTTCTGCTCTGCCTTGCACTGAGCTGTGGCCCCAGCTGAAGAGCCATGGTGAAGAGCCAGTGTTAGCCTGGTTGGGAGCAGGCTAACACTTCATTCCAGAACACCTTCCTCCAGCAGAAAACGGGGTGCTGATCTGCAAGTGTGGATGCTGACAAGGCTTTGGAGGTTGAGCAGTTGCTTCTCTCTTGGGTTCCTTATAGTTCAGTCCTTTCAGATTTACGGCCTCCAATGCTGACTGGCTTTTGCCCTGTTTAAATTGGAAGACTTGGTGTTGTGGGAGAAAAACCTGAAGCAGCTTAAGAGGCGTGCTCTTTAAACAAGTGTGTGACTGCTTTGCACTAAAGTGGCCCCATATGGAAAAAAGTATTTTTCCAGTGAATGGCAAGAGCCTTGAACACCTCTTTATGGCAGAGGTAGGCTCTGGGTGTTTTCTGATTAGGGATGTGATTCCATGGGTCAGGCATCTGTCTCCTCTGTGGCCACTCAGTTCAGGAGTGCCCATGGGGTAGCACCATGTCCTCCTGCTCTTGTGATCTTAACTTGGTGTGGTCACAACTGCACATCTTAATTGTAAATCTTGTGGTGCTGCTTGCAGATATATCATGGTGGAATTTTTGCCTACTTTCCTGGCTAAATTAGTGCTAATTATGAGGTTTTGCTGTTTAAAGTGAATGGTAGTAGTGGTCTTGCATTGGTAAAGTACTTGCAGGTGATTCTGACCTCCTTTGTTTATTTGCCCTGTTTCAGCAATGTTAATTTTTAAAGAGCACATGTAGCCAGATGGATCCCTATTAGCCAGAGATGTCCCAATAAGCAGGAATTGCTTCACTGTGGTTGTGTTCAGGTTTGGGGTGGCATGCAGCACCTGGGCTGCAAAGCATGACACACCTTCCCAGAGAGTCCCATGCTGAGCAAAATTTATTTCACATTAATTCCTAGCTTGAATTGGTAAGTAAGTAGGTTGGATACTTATGCTCTGTGCAGGATGAAAGCATTTTATATGCAATTTAGAGGCAGGTGTAGCAGCCAGCTGTGAGACTCAGTGTGCCCTCCTTTGCTCACTTGAAAACAATCCTATGTTTGTGATTAATTTCTATTCATGCATATAGGAACTGAGATGACAGAGGACTAAACAGGGAGAAGTGACATTTTACTAGTTGACCTAGGCAGTCTAGGCCAGATATTAACTGTTCATATAGACTGAGCGTTTGATACAGCTGAACTTTGACAACAGACTCTTTGGGATGCCAAGCACCGTGTGCAGAGAGGGTGACTGACTGCTACTGTGCTGAGCTTGGCTGTATTTAAGCACAATCTGGGTCACACCACTCTCAGCAGACTTCAGTAAACAGGCAGACTTGACGATAAGGAGCATGTATTTGAGCTGTGAGGCCTGGGAGGGGCACAGCTGAAACAGAAATCAGGCTTCCTGCATCACAGGGAATTGTGTGGTGCCTGCAAAGCATATTTGTTGGTGTGCTGCAGATTTCTGGGAGCCATTTTCTTCAGCTATGCTGACGCTTTGGTTTTCCCTTTCAGAGTCACATGGGCATGTTTCTTCTTTGGACCCTTCTCAAAAACTTCACATTTGCTGGGTTTGGGGGCTGGCTTCTCTGAAATTTGCTGGTTCACTCCTTGTTCTTGCTTGTTTAGCATACATGAAATAGACCTTCTCTGACCCTGCCCGTACTAATTTTTTAACAAGCCATGTCTGGAAGCAGCTGTACTCTCTGCTGCAACCCTGTCTGCACCGCTGGCCCTGCTGATATGCACAGGTCGTACAGAAACCTTATCAGATCAGGGACTGCTGCCTTGAGGAGTGCAGTGCAGGGGTTCCTGAATGCTGCCACAGCCATTCAGCAGACACCAACAGTAGGGAAGACAGTATAGGTAAATGGAGACTCTGTTGGCTTCCTTCACGTGTCATGGCAAACAGCTTCTGGCAAGTTCTCATGGTTTAATGGTGCTTTCATTCAAGCGTGCTATCACATGCACATCACTGGAGGTGCTGCCACCGTTAGAGATTAAAAATCATGGGAAGGGCAGGGTCATTTTGAAACTAAATGACAATTAAATTAGATGTGTGATGGGTATTTGCCTGATTGGTATTTGTTTCCACACTAGAGCTGCACTGGTAAGTGTAGCATCGTGTGGAGGAGGTAGTGTGGTATTTTACTAGATTCTGCAAGTAAACCTGTTCAAATGCCTTTGATTTTTTTTTTTTTTTTTTTTTTTTTTTTTGGATAGATTTTCATTAGTCTTCAAGCATGGCAAACTTTGTGTTGGCCTTGAAAGAGGAAAATAACATTTTAAAACTTAAAAAAAAATTTAAAATTTTCTTTTTGAGGGATTGAGAAGATGAAGAGGGTACTAGGTCTACATATGATTTCAAGGTAGCAGGAGGAAGTTTTCTTCCACTCTAGGTTGGGAGGTGGTGATATCCCTGCAAGTGCTGGGTCAAGGCTTCCAAAATCAATGATCTCCAGACAGTGCTCTTTCACTATCAAAACATAATCATTGTAAAAGCCTATGATTTACCTCCCTTTCAGGCAGAAAAAAGAAATGCTGCCATGCTGTCCTCCTGCCAAGAGACCTGCCTCACCTTGGTGGGTACTGACTGACATAGACACGGGAGTTTTTGTTTTTTTAGTGACATGGTTTGGCAGAGAGTGAATGAAGTCCTCTGTGCTTGGCTCAGTCTGTGCGTGAAACATTTCTGTAGGCGTTGTAGCAGATGTGTCATACTGGATGAGACTTCTGTCTTCAACCAAGGTAGTCATGCTCAAGACTGTAGAGCTGCTTTTCTGACTCGAGAGGACACAGACCCTCTTGGTAGCTGTGGTAGTGAACAAAATGCTCTGAGGTGGAAACATCAGCTTTTGTGTCCAAGAGGTGAAGAGCACACACATTGGCTGTGTGCTGCTGGGTATAAAGGAAGATTACCCCACTGTGTTCATACTGGATATGAAATGTCTTCACATCTTAACAACTGAGCTGGTGGCTGCAGCCACATGGCCATTGCTGTGGGGAGCTTTCCATCTGTTCCTCCTCTTCTGCCATCTGCAGAATATTTTTTTAATTGTGCAAAATTTCCTTGAGCACATCCTGCAGTTCAGCCAGCTCCTTGTGCTCTAGAGCCATATAAGCAGTTGTAATCTTTAAAGTGCTCCCCTCACCCCTAATCTTTGAGTTTTGGAGCATGTTTAGAATGGACTGAATTGTCTTCATGCACTTTAGCTGACCTCTGTTCCTCTATCCAGACCTAACTTTCAACCTGGCAGACAACCAATGCTCTGTTCACTTATGTTTTTTTTGGCAGGACAAAGTCTGTAACATACATAGCTTGAAGTACAAGTGTCTACTTTCTGTCACACTTTTGCTCTTCTGGTTAAGCTTTCCACTCTGTCCTGCACCAGCTGTGCTCTGCATGTCTGGGATACAGCTTTCCTTTTGTTTTACCTCCTTTTTCCTCTGTTTCCCTATGCTGTGGTCCTGACCATGGCATTTTACCATAGTTAAGCAGCTCCTCACTGTCAGACATAAAACCTCCCAAAGTGTGTGCTGAGCCCTGTGGTTGCTTTAAGGAACTAGACAAGTGTAGTGGCTTTTTGACACTGTCTGTGGTTTACAGGGAAGTTACTGGCCCTGTTCTAAAGAGGAAATCCAGGCATAGAATTAAATTACTGTTCAAGTTTATACAATGACTAAGGAAAGTGCTAGAAATGGAAACCAGCTGCCTTGTCTCCTCAGCTGCTGTCTCCCCTAAACCCTCTACTGTTTCTTTTCAGTAGGCAACATTTTAGTCTAGGTTGCCACCAGAGGAAGAAGCTGTGCTGCTGCTGTTGTAATTTTGGCTGAGCTGTTGAAGATGGGCCCTTGCCTAAGGGAATTCCACACAAGCTCCTGGTCTCCAAAGCAGCCTGCTCTGCATGCCCTCTCTGGACAGGCAGGATGTGTCTTTTGCAAGCACTTTTCTGAGCCATGGGGCATTGTAGTCTTCCCTGGCTCTAGCACTGAGACTTCCAAGAGCTCTGGGTGCATGCAGTCACTTCAGCTGACAGCATAAAACCCTCTGTTTGTGATGACTGCAAAGAACATCAGCAATAGCTCTTCAACTCTCTTATGCTGCCAGAAGTTGTAAAGATTGGTGGAAGACACACTGACATGAACAGAGAAGGAATGTCTAGAAGCTTCACAAAGAAATAATTATGGGTGTCTGAGAATGACGGGTGCTGATGGCAGATGTGTTAGGAGATTGTCAAAATTAGTACACCTACAGCTCATAGAATCCTAGAATGGTTTGGATTGGAAGGGGCCATAAAGATCATCTAGTTTCAGTTCCTCTGCCATGTGCAGGGATACTTTCCACTAGACCAGCTTGTTCAAACAGCCATCCAACCTGGCCTTTAAGACTTCCAGGAATACTCACTGGAATGTACCATGGACAGCCTAAACCCTGACAAGACAAATCTGAAATCTCAAGGCATAAAAATATGCTGGTTGAATAATAAAGGAATGGGATTGGTGCTTTTAGTTGTCGAGATAAAGAGACAAAAGACAGTGAGTATACCCTAATGATTCAGATAATCCTAGGATTACAGTTATGCCAGAATCCTCTACTGATCCATATTGTTTGATTTATTTTGGCTTCATGAGAGCATAAAAATTGGTCTTAGGAGCATATATGCAGACAAATCCTTGGCTGTGGGCTGTGGGCCACTTAAGATGCTGCAAAGGCACTGATGAACGGTACAGATCCCACACAATACAGAGGGCATGTGACTGTGCTTGGAGCCAGCTTTCCAGAATCTATGAGAGAAAATGCAAAAATATGGCAGGGGACTGTAGTGTCCTACTACAGAACAATTTTGTCGATCCACTCTGAAGGGTACAACCTAAAATGACAGGCTTTGAAATGGAAAAGGAGTCACTGAGTCTTTCCAGATACCATGTACAGAAGTATGATGGAGCATGCATTTTCAGCATTTCAGAGTTTAATGATAAATGGAGACCAGCTAGGGAGTTGTTTTCTCAAGAAGACAGAAGGATGCCTTTTGATTTGAAATGGTTGTCACTTGCTGGATTTGCCATAGAGTTATAGCTTTCAAACTAGTCCTGTTCCAATTCCACTTTATTTCTTCCTCTCTCAGAACAGCTTGGCACAAACAACACATAAGTCCCTCTATCTTAAGCTCTTTAAGAATTAGACCTGTAGGGCCTGCAAGGAGAAAGATTTAGCTACCTAAACACAGGTGTCTGGTGCCCTCTGGTATCTGAGCTGTCTGCACAAAGCATGTGGCACCTGCAGGACCTCCTGTCATCTGAAGCAGCAGCTGGGGGCCAGCCTGGAGGCCTGAGACATTTCCAGTAGCATTGCTGCTCATACCTGTGTGAAGGCACTGGAATGGTGTCCCTGGAGCAATTCCATGGCCCAGTCAGCTTAACAGGAAGAGGCATGTACTGTCAGAGGATGAACTGTCCCATTGGTCTTTGCTGCCTCTTTATATGGCAGCTGGGAGGTGGAAACTGTTCCTGATGCTGTGCAGCATCCAAGCTTCCACAGAATTTCATTACAGAGATGGGGATTTCAGGTAGCCAGGAGAGGGAATGCAATTGTGAGACCCAGACATGATCCCCCAGACATCAAAGGCTTTGAGAAATTGGAATGTGTTTCTTTCCAGCTCACTCACTAGCCTTCCCAAAAAGCATGGGAGGAAGACAGCTAGGTTTGGGTTTAGGTGTTTTGTTTCTGCTCTTCAATGAAAATCAATAGTGACAACTGCTCTTCAATTGCTGATTAAGGTTGGGATCGTGTTCTACTACACCTTGCACAGGGGTGGTAGTGGAGCTGATCTGGAAGTCAATTACCTGCCAAAGTCCTCAACTACAGTCAGGGTGCTTAGCCTTTGGCTTTTAGAAAGTCTTGAACTGGTTCAAAGTTGGGGAGAGTCTGAAGCACTTGCTGAAGAGATGAAAGTGTGGTGCTTATTTTTTGATAGTGGTTTGGTGCTAGTGTTTAAGCCGGGATGAAGTGATTTCAGCTTTTCAGATTCTTACATTGAAGACTGAAGGTTCTTCTTCAATCCCATTTGGGATGCTTGGTCTTCATACTTTCGGGGTTAGGTGTCACTCCCTCTCAGGGCAACTTTTGCCTGCCAAAGTACCTCTGTGGTTGTCTGCACAAACCACAAAGACTGAGACTATTGTCTCTCTTGGTGGAACATGAAAAGGTACATTCTGCATGGGCAGGACAGAGCTAATTTCTGTGCAACTGTGTGAAAACAAGTGAAGCAAACCAGAGTGCTGGGCAGTGAACCCAGTCTTGCAAGACACTGAGACACAACTGATTATAGGTGAAAGGGGTTGTCTAGGGAACTGTCCCTCCCCTGCAAAAAGAATGCCTCCAAAAACTGGAAGGAAAAAAAATTAGGTTTTTATTATTTTATTTATTTTTCCCTTTGTAATCTTGGAGCAGCCAATCTTTCTGGGCTGCCTTCAGCTGCATCCCTCCTTCTCCTCAAAAAGCAGCTTTTCTGCACCAGAGACTGTTCCTGGTAACAGAGTCCTGCCTCTGGAAAAGGTAGTGCAAGGCCTCAAAGGGATGTGCATGCGACACTGGTAGCACAGCACTAGCCTCTTCCACAAGCATGGATGTGCTTTGTTTTAATTATTTAACCAGGAGAATTGGAAATGGCAGTGAGACTGTTGAAGGCAGAAAGGGACTATAAATAGAGGGATAGCAGTAAGAGAAGTGCATCTAACAATGGACTCTCCACTGTCTTCAGTCTGGTCCCTCAGACAGGCTAAAAAGCCCCACCAGAGAAAGAGGATGGTCTCACAGAGGAGAACAAGAAAGAATGCAAAGTGGATACAAGCAAATACATGCATAAGCATCTGTGAGAACAGTGGTGAAACCTAGCCATGTGCTTTACAGGCAGAATCCTGCTCCTCCCTATAGGCTGTGTCTCTCTTCTGCCCATAGGTAGGATTTACAGGTACCAGAGGGAGCAGGGATACCACCCTTGGCACAACCCATGGGACAGGGAGTTACAGAAGTAAAGACTGGCAGACAGCTCCCAGGCTGAAATGTGTTTTTCATGAACAGTTTGTACTGTTCTGTGTAACAGACATCTGTAAACATCTGGGAACAGGTAGCAGAGCTAAGGTTTGCCAGAGAGTTTGTTTGCAATTAATAATTCAACCAGTCCTGCTACCCTTAAATTTAGATAATAGTGCTGCAGTCAAAGGCTTTGCAAATTTGGCATCTAATGCCATTATGGATTTGTCTCTATGTTTTGCCTGGGGCCTGCGCTATTTCACAGGTGTCTTTGACCTTGTGTGACAGCATTACTGCAAACTGGTTCCCTTTTTACCTGGCAAATCAGGCACAAATTCGTTAACCAGGGTGCTAATACCAAAGTAGTAAAGCAGCCAATGTTTTAGAGGAGACTGGAGTTGGGGATGTGGATGCTGGCTGCAGATGGGCATCTGAAACACCTTCCTGGAGTTCAGCAATTTTTGTGCCATCTCGCCACTGGTGGTGGTATTCCCTCAGGGTCCCTTGAGATCTTAGCTGGCACCTACTTCTTGGACTCCAAATCTTCGCAAGGTTTCTCCAGGTGGCACCTCCTTTCTCTTTGCCTTTTTCTGATGACTGTAGGACACCCTCTGTATATGTCACTTCCAGTTCATTCCAGTTCATCTTAACCCCAAAACTAGCAGGGTCAATATAAAAAGGAGTCTTCAATGAATGCTAAGGGACTCAGAAAACAAAATTACACAAGATGGAAAACAAAATTAATAAATATTATGCAAATGTAATTGTAGCATAAACCTTAAACCCAGATACATATTTGCCAGTGACTAAGCCTTTCCTGCAGTCCATGTTACCATGGATTCGGTGTCCACAAGTCCACCCTCTCTCCCAGCTGTTGCCCTGTTTTCTGCAGAGCTTGTCACACCTCTAAGGACAATTCTGGTGGTGCTTATCCAGCTTCACTCTTGTTTTTGGACAGGACAGAAAGTATCCTTGATGTTCTAGAGCCACATGTCGTTTGCCCTCAAGGGTGATTTCAAGCTCCCACCCACTTGATGGGAGCAAAGGAGATGGTTGGTTTCCATCTGCTTGACGTTTGTAGCTTTGTTTCAGAAGAACAGTATCCAGTTTGAGGACCTCCAGAAAAAAAGATGTCAACAAACTGGAGTGATCTGAGCAGTCATTATATGTAAACAGCCTCCAAAAATACAAGTTGGCAGAAAACCACAGTCCTTACTGGTAAGGCAGGAACAGTCCTTGGACAGGGTGGTTTCTGTTATAAATGGTGCATGTGTGATGGAGAGACATGCCTTTCTTCTGAGCCATGGCTACAGGGAGAGGCAGGGTGTGGGGAAATAATGCTGCTGTCATCTTTTACTCAATCTACTTCTGAGCTCTTGACACTGGGAGAAGTGTCCTGTCAGGCAGGAAGGGTCTGATTGCGGTCAGAGAGAGGAAGGACTGAGGAAAGAGTCAAGGCAGGACATGGAACTTCATAGTTTTGTTCACTGCCTATATCTGGCCCTGTCTTAGGTGTCCAAGATGACTCCAAGTACATTTCCAAGGTCAACCAACAAGGACTTGGAGGTGAGCAGGACCAATGGCTTCCAAGTCATGGAAGTGCTAGTAGCCAATTCTCCAGAAAGAGCAGGAAGGTATGTGTAGACATAAGCATCACTTCAAATGCTCAGGCCAATTTCAAGTTTTAGCTTTTCCTGAAATTCCTAAGGAAGCACCAGCATTTTTTCCAAGTTGCTACTGCTTTTTTTTCCCCCAGCCCTAGGTTATTTTTTAAACTTGCTAATGTTTGATACCACAGGTTCGTGATTTGTCTATGGACTACTGAAACAGAGAATTCTTGCTTTATTGCTATACAGAAAGTCTTCTGGTCTCTAGCAAGGAAAATACCAGAAAGTATTGAAATCATGTTTACTTTATACTTTATTTCAATTTTCATATATTTGCAGTCCCCTGTAATGTAGCAATTTTGTAGCAGCATTCTGTTCTGGTTTGTTTACTTTGTAAGAATCAGCTGAGGATAAATTAATGCATTTTGTGTTGCTCAAGATGTCAAATAACTGGAAATGTCACTGTGGCAATGAAGGTCTCACCTTGGAAAAGGTCATTGCTTATTCAGGTGCTCTTTTTTCCAGATCTAACTGGAGCAAAATGTTGGCCGAGTAAGTTCAGGCAATCTTTCACGGAGAGGCAAGCACAACTAGCAGTGGGAGATGAAAAGCGCTGATATATCTGAGGTCAGCAACCTCCAGAAAATAGATCTCACTGGATCCTTGTCCCACTGTAGGCATTTTCACCATGCTGGCAGTCGCTAAAGCCAGCTGCAAGTTTCTGCTTGTGCTGCTGAAAACTCTCAGTTTAAGACTTTACATGAGAAAACAACATCTGAGAAGGAGCTTTGAGTTTCAGAGTTGTTAAGAAATTCAGGGCCAGTCCCTTGTTTGTGTTTGTCCAGTAGTAAATCTTCTCTTTGGAATTTCTTTTCTTGGTGTTGCCACACAAGGCTGTAGGGCTCTGGATGTTTTTGAATGCTTTTGAGAGCCTTTTTCTGCTTGAGAAGGCCCTCCAGTTGCTGGTAGGCTGTGCTTATACTGAATTCTGCTTTACATGTTCATAGCCATGTGCTTGACTGCAAGGTGGTCTGTCCTTAGCTCACCCTCAGAGCAACATAGAAAAGATCTCTGAGTGGGCAAACACAGCGAGGTCTCCTTGCTCAAGAGGTCAGAGCTGAGAGTGGAGAACATTTATTCTGCCAGAGGCAAATCATTGGTTTTACAGCTTGGACCCACTGTCAGCTGCACAGTGACTCCTCCCTGGGGGTCTCCAGTGCAGCCCTGGTGCCTTGTGGTGGACAAGGACCTGGCCAGAGCAGCCCAGCTGTGTCCCACACTGCTATGCCTGCCTGTGGAGTTGATAGCCTGTTCTCACCCCTAGCCACTGTGAGGCTCTGGCACTTGGTCATGTCATCTCAGATTTGGCACTGAGACTTCCTCCCCTGCCCTCTTCCTGGGAAAGGGCTGAAAACTGTCGTAATGGGCCATCAGATTTGCCAAGTGTCAAGTGTTTGTGTTTGGAGCAACACAAACATCCTTGATCTCTGCACTTCCAGTCTGGCTTTTCTGCTCTCAGGAGCCAGAGCAACAGGGAATCTCTCACCACCAGTGGTCCTACACCAAGTCTCATGGATTGTGATGTCCCTGGAGGAGAATTCCCACTACTGATATGCTCAGCCTTGATATTTGCTTGGAAGAGAAGTTTCATAGCTGTTTTGTGCTACAGCAGACTGACAGCCTACTGCAGCAGTTCTCACCTTCCTGCAGACTTCTGACCTTCCCAGGAGCAGTGTTTGTTGCCCAAGGCAGATCGGACTGACAGAAAGACTACAAATAGCTACAGGAGAGTTGAACAAGCCATCTCACAGCATCATGGGCTAAAAGACTACCCAGAGCCAATGTCCCTGTGCTGCTGGAGGGAGAAGGGAAGGAGAGCTCAGCACAAGCGACCATGCTGGGTGCTTCTCTCCTCTCTTTGTTGGTTGTGTAAGTATCAGTTCATGGGAGGCAGCGCTTCTGCGGAAGCAGTGACTGTGGGTTTTTTTCCTCATTAACTTTGCAAAAGCTGGCCCTGTTCCCATGTTTGCATACTCCTGTCAGTCTTCTAATGTGCACACAAGCCAAAAATAGAGGGACTCAATTAAACACAGACTGCTGGCTTTTGCTCTTTTGCACAGCAAAGATGTTTTTTGAAGGAAATGTAGTGTGCATATTTAAAAACATATTTTAAAAAGCAGATATGTCAGACTTCAGCTAGCTTGGTATTAGTCTACTTAGCAGCTCTGAGGAATTAATAATTAAAAAGCATTTGTCTCCTTTGGCAGGTACTAGTTAAGAAAGCAACAGAAATGAAGAGGGAGTAATTTTGCAGCCACTCCTGAGGTGGCTGGCTTTCTGATTCCAGTTTTAGTCTTTCAGTGTACACAATTCAAACAGTTTTGGATAGCAACAGTTCATATGGCTTTCACTAAGGGAGTCTGAACTCAGAAACATCTTGTTTTTAAACAGGATTTAGAAACACAGGGGCAGGGGGGCAGGGAGTGAGTGACATGAGGTTTGATTCCCTATATGGGAGATGGTGAGATTCTCGCTCCAGCAAAGGCTCATTAGATGACTTCATGGGGACAATGCCAAATCTGAAAACATTGCAAAGAGCCTTAAAACGTGGTGATCATCACCAAAATCTCTGCCATAGCCTTTGTGTGTTATGAATGCTTTTCCTTCGCAGCATTCCTCTGCGGTCACATTCAGGTCCATCAGCGTGGGCTGGGCTGGGAGACTGTCCCACATCCCTTGCTGTAAGAGCAAACCCAGAGAAGCAGTGCTGGGCCTTAGAGCTTTGCAGGGCTGATCTTTCCTAGTCAGACTGCTCCTCAGTGGTCTTGGGCAGCGTCCAGGCTTCCCTCTTGTCTGTTTCCTGCCTGACCTTCGTTCTGTCTGCATTAAACCATTTGTGCAAAGGCTGCTGAGAGCCACGCTGACCCCTCAGTCTGCCTGCCACGAGTCACGGCAGGCAGCTCAAGGGGATGGGAAAAGGGGAACATGGCACCCATCTTTAGAAAGGGCAGAAAGGAGCACCCTGGGAATTACTGACCTGTCAGCCTCACCCCTATGCCTGGCAAAGTCATGGAACAGATCCTCCACACCAAGGCCCAGCACTGCGTGTCCTTGCCCATCTTTGCAGGCTGCCATCTCAACTCACTGAAGAAAGATGCCATTTCTTCCTTGCCTCTTGGGAAACCTCACTTCCCTTACCTTTCCAGGCTGCTCCCGTCTTTGCGTCTCAGCCCTGATCGCTGCCAGAATTCTTGGGATCAGTTCTCACGGTGAAGGCCTGTGGATGTCTGTTAGTCACTTCCATGTAAGACAGTGGTTTCGGTGCTTTAACAGCACCACTGATCTGACACTGCTGGGGCCAGGAGAATGGTGGGATGGCTGGCTACACATTCTGTGTCTGCAATGGGCTCTGTCCATTTTATCTCAGAGACAGGAATACTGGCACATGCTTGTGTCACCCTGTGCCATGGAGCAGTGAGAAGGAGAGCTGTCTTCTCCCCATCTCCCTCTGGGGGAGTCACACCGAGGGAAAGGACAGGTATCCTGTGAGTCCACAGCTCTCTCTGGTGTGAGGGTTAACTGAGGAAAAGAAACTCGCAGCAGCTGGGGAAAATATGACTGTTCTCACCAGGGAAAAGGTTTGGAGCCAACAAGCAGTAATAACCCTGCCCTGGGTAAGAAGCAGCAGGCTCAGAGCCTGGCACGGAGCCTTTCCAGAAAGCAGGGCCTGAGTTCCAATGGGATTTTAAAGACTCCAAGGCATGGGTCCAACTTTGAAGTTCAGGGTTTGCTCTGCCAACACTATGAGTCAAGGAAGCCCCAGACTCCAATGCAGTACCCACAGAAATATTTTTTCTTTGCTAATCTTTCTTTTTGGATAAAAAATTCCCTGAAGAGTGAATGAAGGGCCTAAGTTCAGTGCCTGGGTTTGGTTCAGTGGGAAGAAAGCCATAGCTGTGCCATAGGCAGACACTGCTCCCTACAAGCTTTCAGGCTTCTCTCACGGTGAATTCAAACACTCTTGTGGGGAGTGGTTTGCCTGTGCCACAAAAATGGCAATATTTGTATTCTTTCCTCACCCCAAACCAGGATGGAAGGTCAAAGAGAATGTGAATCAAGGCTCAGGGGATACTTTGGGTTGTATTTCTCCACATGTTTCATCACACAGTTTTCAAACACTTGATGTTTGGCATTTTAAACATCTTAATTTTCCTCTTAATTAAACCATTCCCTGGCCCAGACTGTTTTCATGAAAACTCTGGTACTAAGTGACTTAATATTAGTTCATTGGGAGAATTTTTGCCTCCAAAAAGGCAAAAGCTGGCTCCAACAAAACCACAGCTGATTCTGCTATCCTGTGTTTAGATGGCTGTTCATGGCCACCTGTGGAAAGACTGCTTAACCCACCCTACAAGCAAATTTGGGGAAACTTTACATCTCTCACCGGGTGTTTCCTGTGGACCTTCTGACTTAGAGTTGCATATGCTTTACTAAAATAATTTTGGCACAACAGGGTTTGGCTCAGCTGAGCCCCAGGGTTACTTTGCAGTTCTATGACAGCTGGTGTGACTGAGAGCTGCTGGCTGGCTTCTGGTCAGGGCGTGACACACATTTTTCTCCTCCTTTCCTTGGGGGAATCTGATGGACAGTGCTGCTTGCTGGTTAGGTGAGAAATGTGCAGCTTGCCTCACCTTGAGGCATCCTTGTCTGTAGTTGCTGCTGTGTCCTGGGGAGAGGAGTGACCTCTCACTAGTTCCTCACTCCTTTAATGTGAGTGGTGCAGTAGGATGTAGGAGTAGGATGGCCTTGGTGAACCTGCAGAACTCTGCTGTTGTTCCTCAGACTTGTGAAGGCACACAGTGGAAACAGAAAAAGCCTCTCAGTGCCATTTCCTTCAGCCTTAGTCTCCTATAATTCCCATTCTGTAGTGCTGGGGCACCTCTACCCACCTTCTTGGCCTTGGGGCTCCTTCTCCAGGTCCCTCTTTCCTTCACCAGTCCACAAGAACACCCTCTCACCAACCCACCACTGCTCTCCTGGTGATTGTACATTGGAAGTGGCACGAGGGGAGAGCAAAACCACCAAGAAGAATCCTTTCCTTATCAGTGTTCTCCGGCCTCTCCTAGGCTCTCTTTTCTGTCCCTCAGCATGACTGCCAGTCCCTCCCAGATCACTGGCCCCTTTCCATGTCCTCTACATAAAGTAGTGGATGTTGGGCTGGGCCCCTGTGCTGGGCATCTTGCCTCATCAGGGTGGATTTGTGGATGGAGTCACCCCTGAGGCTGTCCCCAGTACACGAAGCTGTCCTGGAAGATGATTTCCACATGGGCAGTTGGGCCTTCCCTGGGAGCTACCCCATGGAAAGTAAGAGGCTGTCTGTCTAGGCAGATTTGTTTGCTCCTGTAGGCAGTCTGGCCATAGATATACCCTGTTCTTGTTTAACTGTGCCACGTTCTGCTCTTCAGCTGCATGCCAAACACTTCTCCAAGTAAATGAAATTATGGTAGCATCTTCCTCCCTTTCCTGGTCATGGTGAAATCTGGGAAGAAGGGGTAGCTTGCAAACACTGTGATAAAATTCCACTTCTTATGAAGTGAATGAAATTAAGAAATGAAATTAAGAAATCTATTTTCACTGCTATAAAGTGGGAGCCAGCATAGTGCTGGCAGTAAAGGGAGACACTCGAACTCCATGGGGGAATGATTTATGAGGAATGGTATAATATCACCAGAGACGTGAGGTGCTGGATAGCAGATCCCACGGAATGAAAGCTGTGGTCTGTGTGCAAGGGTGAGGGCTCTGTAAAGGGGAGTTTGAGAGGGCACATCTCAATGGCAAGTGAGTGCACTCACTTCAGGTAACTTCTTAGGACTTTGAATATGGTGTGAAATAATAACCTAAGTTGCCCTGGAAAAATTAGGAAGCTGTCCAGAAAACAGGGAAAGGAAAATTCTTGAGGTGCCACAAATAAATACAGTATAGTCCGAGGAAAAAGCACCTGGATCTGCAGTCCTGAGGATACAGGGACTTCCCCAACAGTTAGCAGATACAGGGGTCAGGCAGCCCAACAACATCACAAAGCAGCAGGATATTCAGTGTAAAGGTCCACAGGAGCGAGGGTTAGGTTTGCCTCTCCATGAAGGCACTTTTGAGTTGCACATCCCACATCATGGCCTCACCACAGCCCTGTGACATGTGGCCTGCAGGTTATGTCTTGCCTGTTATTAATAACCCTGTGCTGATGTCTCTCCATGATACTCTTGCAAACAATTTTTTCTTCTTCTTCAAGCCAATTATTGGGTGAGAAGCCAGGCCCTTGAGCAGCATGGCTGTCACGTTTCTCACGTCAGGGCACGGTTGGCTGCTCAGCCTGCATGGCAGCAGGAGCACCAGATGTTTGGGTACCATTTAGCTGTGGACATCTCAGGAGCAACCTAGGGCATGTCTTGCCCCAGTAGAAGTGAGGAGGGTATGACATGCATCTTTAGCAGCAGTGGGTTTCCAGAGAGAAACCAAGGCAGGGAGAGGAGAGCAGGAGTGGTCTATGGTATGAGAAAGTGGCCTGGGAATGAGAGAGACAACCTGAGTTACTGTCTGGCCAGAAAACGATTTGTCTTTACTTTGGAAACATGTCCCTGCCTAAGTGTCCTTTAAACATTAATTTTCTTTTCAGGTGCGTGCATTTTCAGTGCAAACTACACCAATAGAAAATAGAACTGCCCTCTCTGCCTGCCTCCTCTTCAGCCTGTTCTCTTCCAACAGACACAGTGCAGTGACCTTCTTCCCCTCGTTCTACTTTTCATGGAAGGGCAGTAAGCCACATCATGCTTGACAATTTAAAAGTGTAAATTAAGGCTAAGGTATTTGGGGTAATTATAAAATCTAGGTTAGGCAAAGCATATCAAACCTGCCTTTGGAAGTAAATTTTTCTAGCATCCCAGTGATAAGGCATTGGGTGGAATTCTGTTAATAATTGACACAGGAGACACTAAATAGTGCTATCAGGTTACATTAGAAAGTCTGGTGGTGACGGCTTTTTTGTTGCTAAACTAATGGACTTTGGCTGCAGTGCAAACTAAGCATTGCCTTGTCAAATGCCTTGGAACAAAATGGATGTGGCCATCCCTTCCTCCTGCCAGATCAATTTACTGAAAACCCGTGGTTGTCTTAGCAGAGAGAGGCTCTGTCTCTGCTGGTTAAATTTTTGGCTGCTAATCATCATGAGCTGGGTCAGAACTTGTGCTGGACTCTGAGACTCAGGCTTAGAATTTCTTTTTCACCCCTTGCACCCTTTGCATAAAGTTTCTCAGGTTCAGCCAAGCCCTGTTCTACCAATGATGACCTTGTGGCTAGACACTGTGGTTTGCACGTGAACAGCTGATACAGGTAATTTTAAAAACACCAGAATAAAACACCTTCACCTTTTGCTGGACTGGTTCTTCCTGGGTTCAGAGGAGTAACAGGCAATAAACCCCTGTGAGAGCCACTAACCTCAGCAGATCTGGCTTAGATCTCACACAGAGAACAAATTTAAAACGTAAGCAAATAGTTTCACAAAGTCATTTGTTAGAGCAGAGCTTCAGCATTAAACTGCTTTAGCTTTAAACTGGTAGAACAGCAGTTTAAGATCAGGGAATAGAGAGAGAAAGGAAGGGGAGGCTATGGCATAAAGATAAACTTATTTCAAATGATTTGCATAGCTTTGAAGGATAAACAATAGATAAAATTCATGTTGACATTGCAGAAAATAGCACAGTTTACTTGTATTGGGTGGGTCAGAGTTTGTACTGCTTCCTGAAGAGGCAGGCACTCATTTCTGGTTCAGGTCACACATCAGCATGAGGGCAACAAGTCTCCAATGACAAGGCAGGAAGACTAAAGAGGCTCATCTCCAAAACCTTTAGTCCTGGGTGAATTTCTGTCCTCAAAGAGAGTGCCACTCAAAAATATGCTTTAATCTCAGTTGGTTTGGCCTTGGGTGTTAAGGAAGGTTCCCAGGCTGACCATTCAGAGGAGACTCTCAAGAGTCACACTCCCAAGGCCAGACTGCTGGGACTGAAGCCCTTTCACAGCGGGTGGCTCCAGTGACCCAACAGTTGCCCCCTGTGTCTCCCTGCACACCCCACTCACACACAATCAGACCAGGTTTCCTTACTGGCTCGATCCCAGGTTCCCCATAGCAGAGTCTCAGATGTCTCATTCCATAACTCATGGCACAGTAACACAGAAACACCTGGAGCGGGTGCCTCTGAGAAGGACCCCCAGTAATGGAATCCTTGGGCTTTTATATGCTCAAAATCTACCCTCACGCAAGTGTTGCTCTTCATCAGAGTCCCTGCTCCTAGCCCACTCTCTGCTGTCATCACCCCTCTCCATCTCCTTTATTATCAAAAAGGTAGCAATTCTGGGCTCCTGCTGTGTCTCTGCGTGTCCATTCACCTGGCTGGCACCACCCATCTTTGTGCCTTTTGTTTTTCCAAAGGCTGGCAGTTCTTGGCCTCTTGTCTCCCTGGGCTGCCACCCAGATGTCAATTTGCATCTCAATCTGCAGTCCTACCTGGACCAGATGTATTGGGTTCAAAACCAGAGGTAAAATCTTCCTTCCTCAGATACCCTCCTTCAGCACACAGGTCAGCCAAGATCTGCTGTGTGCATGTTTGACTCTGGTTTTGTAATCCCAGATGGGCTGCCAGCAGAGTGAGCAGCGCAGGAGATCACAGGAAGGATCTGTGAACATGGCAAAGAAAGACACCCACCACAGGGCTGGGCTTAATGGTTGTCTCCAGCACACCAGCACTGGGAGGGGAAGCCACAAGCAGAGACACCCTTGGGTCCCGTTTGCCCCGTGAACTGCTGGTATCTCAATTCCAGTCCTTCATATTTCCCTTGACTCTTCCTCCCCTGTTTTTCAGAGTGGATGCTGAGGCTATTTTCCAGCATTCCAAGAGAGGAGCAATAATTTCCATGTATGCCGCCATTCCCCGAGTACGTGCTCAGTGCTGGCGTAGCGCATCATTTCCTGTGGGAATGCTCTAGGCTGGCTGCACAGAACACGCTAAGAAAATGCTTCCAGGAGAATCAGAGTCATTGCTAGAGGAAGGTACACACATCTACATCTGGGCAAGCTAAGCGAAGCAGGGAGGGCTGCCTGGCAGCTTGGCCATGCAGTTCTAAGAAGAGAGCTGCAGTCTGGCCAACTCTACAACTCAAGGGACCAGGAGTGGTCAAACAATGGAGCTTTTGCTAATTCTGTGGCGTGGGGCTTGTGGCACCAAGTTGGGAGCACTCTGTGAGCCACAATGGAGAAAACAGAAACGGTCCCAAATCTGCTGAATAGGGAAATGCCATCCCAACCATTCAGAAAAGAAACTGGAAGTCTTTTCAAAGTAGTACAATGCCAGAGAAAGCCGGTCCAAAAAGGTCCCAGAGATCTAATTATAGCCTGCAATCAATGCTGCTCTTATCCATGCTGCTAATGAACATACATGAAGTGAGCAGTTTTGCTGCTCCAGGGCTTCTTGCAGTAGAAATAGCAGCTTAGAAATAACTAGCTGCTTTGCCTTATTAGGGCTCACTTTGAGTTCTCCCAGATTCCCAGCCATTGGTGCATGTCCTTTGGAAATGTGGGTGCTGTAGCCAAGGTTGTTCAGGGTGGGGTAACCAGGTCAAAGCATTGGGGAGGCTCTGGCACAGGCACATGTGGCTGCATTAATGGCACATGGAGAGCTGCATGATGAGGGACAGGCCTCCCAAGAGGGGCAAAATGCCACCTTTCAGAATGTGAAAGAACCCCAAATTTCTAACTGCACAGTGAAAAAAAACTCTTTGAGGTACCAGGTTATATCCAAGAGCTTCCTCATGGAAAGAAAAAGTAATGATGACCCTGCTTCTTCAGGGAATGAAGCACAGAGAACAGAGGCCAGCACCTCTGTGTTATCAGATCAGCTGTTGAAATACAAGGCTGTGCCAGGCAGCCACCTCTCCTTTACATGCTCAACAGATAATAGATCCTGTTCCTATGGCTCTGGTCCAGACAACACCTGCCATGTGGAAGGAGAGGCTGCTGCTGCTGTGGAGGAGTTGCCTTCATGCACAGATAGGAGATGCCAGAGGCAGTTCTCAGGCGTCTGGTTTTTTCTGGCATTATTTTTTTTCCAAACAAACAAAGCACAAGCTCTGTCTTGACCTTGAAGGACTTGCAGCCTTTCACTAGGTGGTGCAGAAAAAGATAGATACTGGCTGCAGTGAAAATAATAACCAGAGTCAAGAGAGAGTCCCTGGCACCAGAAGAGGAGGGACTGCTCTGCTGGGGTCTGACCTGGGAACCAGCCTTGAAGTCACTCAAATAGCTTTGTCAAGGATACTCCTTTCATAAAACATCCTAGAAGCATATGGTCTCAATTTTCAATCTCAATGGTTAGTGACATTTCTTCCCTGTATAGCCTGAAGAAAGTTCTTTGGATGATTCATCCCCACAGTTCAAAAACTGCACCAGTTTGGAGTGGTCTGGTTCCCTGGGGCTCTATTTACAGCTTGGTCTGCTGGCCTGCAGAGCTGCTCCATACCAAACAGAGAAGAGATAATTCTCTCCAATCAGTGGAAAAGTTTGAGCTACAGAGATGTCTCCAGGATTCAAAATTTTCTGTTCTCAGGGTCTATACTGTATCTGGGAACCCACCTTGGTGATTGCTCACCCATTCCTCTCACTAGGTCATCTGCACCTTTGAAAAATCTGGCTACTGATTCAAGCTCAGATGGGTTTAATGATTCTAGCTGTTCTCAGTGTTCCTTTGGTGCAAGGTGTATCTGATCTTTTCCTGTCAGACCATATCCAAATTTCTTCCTTCTTTGTTAAGGAAACGAACCCACCTCTGGAATTTGGAAAGGAGGGAGCAGCCAAGCACAAACACAAGCAGCAGAGCTGAAAAGCAGCATCAGAGCTGAAAACACAGCTGCAGGTTAGCTCATGACCTCCTGTATATTTGAGAAAAAAAGAGCCTTTGCTTTTGTTTGGCTGGAGACAGAGCTGGGAGGACCCTTACTTAGACCAAGTTGTACAGAACTGGCTCACAAGTCTCTCTGCTTGAAGCCGATTCTAGGAGGGTATTCCCTCAAGCAGGCAGATTGAGTGTCAGAAATGCAGATTCCCTGAGGGTGGAGCTGCGAGATCCTGACAGATGGGCGCTTTTTCCAGACTCTGGCAGAGCTCTCATTTTGTTAATTGTCTTTCTCCCTTGATCTTTCTAGCCAGGATGGGGGAAGATGCTTGTCATCACCGGGGGGGGGGGGGGGGGGGGGGGTGGGCTTTGCTGTAGGGAGCTGGCTGATGGCAAGAAGAGATGATTAACTGTGTGTGCTGCGCTAGAATGCCAGCATGATTCCACTCAGCTGGCACTCAGTATACAGAAGGTATCCACTGGGATACAGAAGACCAAGGGGATCAGTCAGGAGTGACCTGCAGCCAATTCCCAGCCCCTTGAAAAGCATGGCTCAAGCTGACAGGTGGCTTAGAAATGTTCAAAGGAGCTGCACCTTCTTCAGTGTGGCAATGCAGCTGCAAAGTCTGGGGATCTGAGCAGTGCTTTAATGCTGAGTGCGACCTTAATTGTATAGAGACAGAAGAAACCTGAGACCCTCTGCTGGCTCAGCTTGGCATGATGTACAAGTATGCTGGCACTTTTTCATCCCACATATTCAAATGTGATGCAGGATTTTCCCAAGCTGTCTCCAGCTGCAGCTTTGATAGATTTAGCCCTTCCAGCACACAGAAAGCAAGAGCAGTGAGTGTTTCTGATGCCAGGTTGTGTAACCCAACATGAGGGGCTTGTCCCCAGCCCTACATTGTGAGACCACCTTGTCCACTCCAGTAGAGGTCTGCAGCCTGGATCTGAGTGTTTGTTGTAACTTGTCTACTTGTCTTGCTGTTGCACTGCTGTCCTGTAAAAAAAAAAAAAAAAAAAAAAAAAAAAAAAAAAAAAAAGGAAAAATTACTAAAATGCTCAGTCATCCTGCTATTAACACCCAGGAGTGCATCCCTGCTGGCTTTATGGCTCACTGTTTATCAGCACTGGGCTGTTATTGCAGGGCATTTAGAATTGAAAGATTTGTGTGTAGATTCATTGGTTGTCTAAGAAATCTTGTTGACCACCAACTTAAAAGTTATTGTGTGTCTGCTATGATTGCTTGCATAGCTATAAAGCATTCAGGAGACAATTGTTCTGGTCTCTGAAGTGAAACTCTTCTGCTGAATCCACTGCAGAGAAGCAGAGGGTTTGGTAGATTTATTTGGTTTTAGCTTGCCTCCTTTTGTGACTTGATCTGCTCAAAGACAGCTTCTTGGAGAAAAGGGAGCTGGACTGTGACACTCCTCAGCCCAAGAAGGAGACCTATTCCAACGTCTCCTAGCCCAGTGACCAAGTGTGCTGTGGCATGAGGTGTGGAAGGTGCCACATCACCTATAGCTACCCTGAAGCCTGGCCTGCAACACCACCAAGGACACATTCTGCCAAGCTCATAGATAAAGAAACACTGCATTTCTGATGGCTACTCACAGCAAGTAGGGAAATGCAGGAGAAGCAACACCTGCCAGATGTCCAAGGGAACACCATGTGAAAGGGGAATGGTCGTAAAACCCTCAGTGGACTGGAGAGCGCTATTATATTTCTTCCTATGAAAGTGGCTGTCTCCATAGCACTGGAGTGTCACCACACAAACACTGAGGAGTTACACTTCTGCTGCTAATGCTCCAGTTTTGTTCTGGCAGGGCCCATAATGATGGGAAGCAGGGGTAGGATATCATGAGTTCCCAACTGCTAAATATTGAGTGTTGGGAGGGACACTGGGCTCTGTTTTGCTTAGATTGGAAAGTGGGCTGTAGGTCAGTTTAGGCCTTTGACTCTTGACAGTGGGGTTTTCCAGAAACTGTATTGAGAATATGGCTCTACCTTTTACTGCAGGATTGCAAGTATCTTGCTGTATGCATATAGCAGCTGCTCCCTTGCTCCAAACGACACATATTAGGACTTGCCAGCCCTGAAATATTTTTGTCCTGTGGCTGCTCACCTTGTACCCACACATCCGTATGTCCTGAATCTCGCCAGGACCTGGAAGAAACCAGGTGTTTTGTCAAGACTATAACATTGCGCAGAGTCCTTTGATTCCTGAGGACCATGACTTTTCCCCTAGGAGAGCAGTGCAGCCCTGGGACAGGGCACAGAGGTGTGGTGGCATTTCCATCATTGAGTTCATCCACATGGGTGAGACCTTGAGTGACTGCAGTTAGCTGTGAGAGTGGTTTTGCTTGGAGCAGACATATCAGAGATCTCCTCCTACTTGAGCCTGTCAAGGATTCACTAGGTAGATGACATCACCATGGTCTCAACAAGATTCCCACACCAGAAATAGTGGAAGCAATAAAAGCATTTATACATGCTTCACTCTTTTCTTATGCCCTTTAAACATATTTCTCCTGAGTTATGGAGTTTGAGCCTTCCCTCTTCCTGAGACTGCATAGGGGTATCAGAGCAGAGAAGAGATCCGTGACTAACACATCGGCTGGGAGGGCTTGCCCAGATCCCATTCCAGGAGCCAAAGTACTTAAACTGGTGACTAGTCTGACTTATCTGTGCCAAAGGAACCGGCCAGCTGCAATTATTTTTCCACAAAGACACCCTTTTTCTTTCTTTAAGCCTTGTGTAAATGTCAATAACCAGTCTTTAAAGACAGCTAACTGTTTGGCAGTGTGCCCCTCCAAGGGGGAGGATAAATACAAGCTAGGCAGCTTCTCTGGCTGCAGAGCAGCAGAACCTTGCTGGGCCAGAGCAGCTGGTTTGAAGCTTCGTTCCATCAAAAAAAAACCCAAGGACATAAATATGGTTTATTGCAATAGTTTAGAACCAGCTGAACTGCCCAATAGGAACAAGGCTGTGGAAACACCAGGGGAGTTTGGGAGCATCACAACTCAGCCCCATGCTGCTGGCTTTTTGGCAAAGCTCTGTGCTGCTCCCAGGGGTACAGGGTGGTCTTGGCGCTGCTGAGAGCTGTGTCCTCAGCACAGCCTCCTCCCACTACTCACAAGTGCTCTTCCTGCCCCCTGTGACCACACACAAGCTTGTGGAATACACTGTGAAATCAAGCTGATGCTTGAGTCTGGTGATGGTTACACCGGAAACAGCATCATGGTGTGTAAGAGAGAAAAGGGCAGTGCCCAAGCAAGGGAGACACTACAAAGCAGCAGAGAACTCCAGGGGACATGCTGAAACATGCTGATCCCATTTATCCCTTGCCTTGTGGTCAAGAGACTTTCTCCCAAAGACCCAGTCTCTTAGAGAGGCTAATTTGCTGCTGCTTTGTGGAGAGAAAACTGAAGAACCATTGACTGCTGCTGGGAAATGACATGCTCTAGTTTTCTCCCCTCTTATGCTGTTCCAAGGCAGATGCATTTCCACATCACCTTCCACTGCAGGTGCCTCCAAGAGCTACATTTATAACCAAGGAAAAGTTTGGTTTAGCAGCAAAGTGTACTAGCTGGGCACATTTACACTCCCATGATTTGGAAGAGACATGTCCCTCTGCATATTATCTCATTCTGGGCAGTTTTCCCCCAGAGCATCCCCGCATGGGTTCCCATGGCAAACACCTGAAGCAAGAATGTGGGGTGATCATACAACATTTTGGACTCTGCTCTGCCAGGAGGCAAGTGCAGGGAGCCTACGTGCTACCTTTGTCACTGAACCCAGGACCTGCAATCCAGTATGCCCTAGAGGCTGCTGTGACAGCAGTGCTTCAGCACAGCTGCCCCCCTGTAGGACAGCATCCCCAGGCAGGTGGGTGGGTGGTGGATGTGGAGGAGGGGAATATTTGCCCTCCTCTCCTTAACCAAACTGTCCCCAGAACACAGACTTTGGAAACCCAAACCTCCAAATACATCCAAGATCAGCATGATACCACAGCTTAATTATATCTACCCAGAGATGGCATCAAAATCTCTCAGGATACAGAGACAAAAGTGGTTGTGGGAGGGGGTGCAATGGCATGAGCATTCTAAAAAATCTTTGTATAATAACCAGCAAGTACACAATCACATCTGCCACCAAGGGCTTTATAAATGCAGCAATTGCAATATCTGTATCATCTAGCATCTAACACCTGGGCATCAGGGAGAAACCCCAGAGTTGAGCTGTCTCGGACCTTCTAATGTTGCACCATCTCCTCGGCTACCCTAGATGGCTTGGGCTTCCCTTATATCCTAAACTGAAACTGTCCTCACACGGGGTTTGCAACCACAAAGCTGTTACAGGAAATGTCTGGCTGCAGTTTTCTCATTCATGAGCTCGGGCCAGCATTCAGATGTGAAAACAGCCCTGGCCAAACCACCCCAAGCACCTGAGGCAGCGACACAAATACCTTTTAATTTTTTTTTCTTTTATGCAGCCAGAAAAACAATCCAATTACCTTTTAAAAGAGCCCTGTGTTGTATGTTTGATTAAAAGAACCACAGTGGTTAAAAAAGTAATCTTATGACAGCGAGACTCGGAAAGAGCCACAGTCAGAAGGTGCTTGGTTTTATCCCTGTATAGAGCAAAGGCCAAGCTCACCCTCTGCAAGGCTCTGCGGTAAGATGGGAAGCACTGCCCACAGAGCTGCTCAATCCAGCACACACCAAGACAAACACATCTTCCTCCCCTTCCCCCACACCTTTCCATCTTACCTTATCTGTAAGCAGCAAATCCCACCCAGCCCAGTAGCTGATTGAAATACAACACCTTCAGAGCATCACTAAGGCTCAATCTTTGTGGTGAAAGCCAGGTCAAATGCCAAAACTGGTCCTGGCTGGCATTTACATCAGCTGTTCCCTTTCTGCAAAGGGGCATGTTTCCTGGTAGTGCTTCTTATTGTAGTGACAACCTGGACATTATGAAGGGTCTAACTTTCACTTGGTCCTGGTATTAGAAAAGAGTCTGACCCCCTCTTCTGCAACACCTCTCCCAGCATCCATCACAGGCCAGTACACAGGCAGAGTAAAGCACTGAGCCCAGATCAAGCCGAGGTGGGGGAAGGGGAGAAGAGGGAGAATGGAGATTGAGTCAAAACAAAAGCAGAGAAAAAACCCGAAAAGGCTGCTCCTAGCACTGCAAGCAGGGGAAGAGTGAAGAGTACTTCGGGAACACAGTGATTAGTGGGGAAACCTAGGAGCAGAGCAAAGGATCAGGGCTCCTCCCATCCCAGGGCTGCAGAGGCAATGAAAGCATTTGTGTTGGCAGGAAGGCAGCAGCAATAGGCAGCTCTTTCCTGTTTCGGGCAGCAGAATTCAGGGTGGATATGTGCTCCTCCCTCCCAATGGCCACTTGCAGGAAGCTGGACCCGTGTCCAAACCACCTCCCCAGCCCCATGGGTGCTTAAATAAGATATGCAGCCAACATTTTGTTCCACCTTTATTTTAACAATCAGATAAAAACAGCCATATTTTTAAAAGAGTCATTACATAGCAATTATAAAGTGCATTTTCCACTTGAATGTTGTGTACAAAAATATCTTTTAAAAAACAAACATGCAAAACATCCTACAAGGCACTTCCAGGCATAGAGCAAGGAGAGCAACCCCCCCACTTCTATGTTCACATTGGCAATGGAAAAAGGGAAAAGGGGAAAGGCCACAAGTAGTATTTTTAAACTGCTATTGATCAAATAGTCAGTTCCCAACCTAGCTTTTACTTATGGCACTGCTCTTCTAGCTTATCTTCCATGTTCCTCCCTAAGCACACCCAAGACACAGCCTGAAAACAAGCCCATAAGGAGATATCACCATCCACAGCACCCCAGACCCACATGCCTTGTTCTGGCTCACAAATAGCTCTCCATGGGCATAAGAAGGTGCCAGGAGAACACGACTTTCCTACAGTCAGTGTCTTACAACATCAACACCATACACTAAATAAATAAAAAGTATCAGTGTCACACAAACTTGCCTTAAGTTTAAAACCAAGCCAAGCTAGGCAACAGTCCCTTCCAGAGAGATCAGATTCAGGCTGTAAGGGCCGATTTGGGAAGCTGTTTGAACAGAGGAACCAAACCCCGGAGTTCTGGGCTAGCAAGTAGATTCATCACCTCGATTAAGTGATCAGGCACACTGAAGACACATACTGATTCTGTATTTTGAAAAAGCAGCAGTTGAAGGCCAGCTATTCTTCCTGCAACCTTCTGTCCCTTTTGATATCCAACAAGTGATCCCAGTATCCCTTCTAGGTTAGAGTAAAACAGCTTCTAAGTATTTGTACAGTAGTCTCCAAAATTAAAAGCTATGTTAACAAAGCTAAGTAGTCTAGCCTGTTGCTTCTCTCCAGCACATCCACAGGCTACTAGAGGCACCCAAAAATTATGTAAAGCTTATGCACTAGAAAAAGTAGCATTCCCTTGACCTCTATTTCTACAGACTGTTCAGCACTCTCTCTTTGAGCTGAGGGATAAAGTTATTCTGCTAGACTAGCACCCAAGAAGCTCTGTGAGGCTGTTTGGCACTGCCAAGCTCACTATCCCAGCACACATCCAGAAGACAAGCCACCTCTTTAATCACATGGATGGCTCACATCTGTGATCTGTCTCACATGCAGGGGTGCTGTCAGGATAACCCCACATCTCACTCTCCTCGTGGCTAGTTCTTTGCATAGGTGAGGTGAGACACATTTTATGGTCAGAGATGCAAAGTCTGGGCATTTGCAGGTCAAACTGGCAGATACTGCTTCAGCAGAGAGGGAAGCCCAGCACGCTCATCCAGGACAGCCACAGTGCTCTCACATGCGAGCAGTGCTGCCTTTATCTACCAAGCAGTCCATGGCACAGAGTAACAAACCATTACCAGATCTTAAAAACAACATCAGTTCCAAAGCCTGTTCATCCCAAAGCATTGCTGGGATTGCACATACCACCCCTTTCTCAGTCAAGGCACTTCCACCACAGTAGCTACACAACCTTCCTGTACAGGACACAGCATAGACAGCCATGGGGTCTGTTTGTGTTTAGCTCCTGTAACACCTAAGCAGAGCTCCATCCCAGCTGGACAGAACTCTGGTTTACAGTCCACAGGAGGATGAAATGCATTTTCAGGGTCCAGCACAGCCAACTTCAGACATCCATCGAGGGGAAAAAGCATCATTGATCACTTGTGATTAAACAAACAGGAAGTTTTTAAAGAAGGCAGTCAGGGATGTCAATCCACAGTTGTGTTACAAGCACCGCACAGCTAATCGCTATTTTTGGTAACACAAATGGTATGAGAGATTTTCAAGATCATCTGATATAACAACCAGTGACTAAGCATATCAGATCCTCTGCCACAGGCACATCTCCTAATACGGCAGGCTGTAGGGCCACACTTCCTGTCATCACATTGCATTTTCACTACCCAAACATGCTTTCTGCCTCCAGTAGGAAGGGCCTCGCTACAAGGATATGTGCAAAGAGAGGACTCCATTCCCAGCAATCCAACCACACTATTTCCTGACAGGCACAGGCTGGTTTTGCAAGGAGAACCCTGCAGCTGTAGTAGAGCCCACTAACAATATAATACTAGGAAATATTTTGAAAGAGCCTTTTAATACTAGGCAAGCAATACAAAGCAGCCACCACTACACAGCTTGAACAGGCAATGTAAGCACTGTAGTGTTTCCTTGGACACCAGCATCTTTACTGAAGAGGAAGAAGAATTGCTGAAGAGATATGAGCAGTCCTTGGTCCTCTGATCATCTGGAGAGCCAGACTGACTATAAGCCCCCTGCCAGCAGAGCACATCTGGTTTTGCTGGGAGGCTTATGCTAAGCTACACAGAGCCATACTTCTTCCACCTATTCATACACCTGTGGTCAGACCAGCCCCAAGGCCTGCAGACACACCAGCAACAGTTAGTCAGCCTGGCCTTTGTCCTTGGGTCAATAGTAGGGCCCGAGCTTCTCATAGCCTGAGTAACTGGGCCACTCAGGAAAGAGGCCATAGGAGCACCGAGGGCTCCCAAACCGGTCAAATGCACTGCCAAAGTCAGGAGCCTGTGGGGGCCGGACAGCTTCCTGGGCAGACTTCAGTTCTGACCGTATGATCCTGTAATTTGTGCCCCTGTTGTTGTCCCAGTACACCTTCCCATTGCACTCAAAGGAAATGGCAAACTCAACCCTTTCGTGTGATTGGATTCCAGCAGGCAATCTGATGTCAAAGGAAAACGTGTCCTGATCTGACCCTCCATACGTATCCTTGACATACTGGCACGGGTGATCTACAAAGCTTTTCCACGTGTCAAACGTCATCCGGATCTTCACCATCTTTTCAAAAGCGAGGTTCTTCACCTTCAGTGTTCCCACAATAGATTTCTCCTTTAGCATACAGTTTTCCAGACAGACACAGTCTGTCTGGAGACGCTTTCTGAAGTCCAGATAGTCTACAGAGGGCTGAATAAAATCTAGGACAAAGCTGTCCTTCTCCACTGTTGTCAGGCCCACGATGTTGTCTATCAGCTCTGTGATGTTGAAAGAAATATCTAGTGGATCTTCAAACTCTGAGAACACCTTCACCATTGTCAGAGCGAATCCTCTGCTATCTGCAAACGACACCCTCTTCTTCACTTTGCTGTGTGTGAAGGAGTTTGCTGCCTCTTCTGGGCCATTCAGCGCAGCCTTGCTGCTCAGCTGGATGCAGGGCCGCAGTGGCTTGCTTGGCTTTGGAGCAATTTTGCAGGCACACTTCTCTCTTCGCAAGGGTGGGGAGCACAGGTACAGCTGCATTGCAACATCCACAGCCATTGCTTGCTTGTGAGGGAAATAGTCTAATACTCTGGAAGACAAGAAGAAGGGTCAGTTGATGCCAGAAAAGCACTTTAATACAAATTTTGTCAGACAGTTGATATATCACTTCCCCCCAAGCCATCCCAAATAAGCTTGCTTCTTAATTAAAGGCAGGTACTTGCATGGTGTGATTTACAGGCACTGTGAGAAAAACACTACAGAAGTGGCAGGACCAGTGCCTGTTGTGCCCTTGAACAGCTCTTCCTACTGCTACAGGGACAGAGTTACCCTTTGAAGGCACACACAGGCACTGTCCTAGTAGGCTAGCAATAGCAGGCTCCAGAGCATTTGCAATCCAAAGCAAAGCCCATGGCTCAACACTGCCAGTGCTCACAAAATCCCCAGATTATCAAATTTCAGTGCTACGTTAAGCAGTATCACTGCTGTGCTTTCCTCCCTCCAGGAGAGATTCTCCCCAGGGCTTCACAAGCTTTTGTAGGAATAGGAACTCAGTTTGTCACAAGCTGCCATACACATTCACCTCTCATAAAACCCCAGATATTAGCCAAAAAGCATTCATTCAGTTGAGCTACAGACTTTGCTCATCACTGTCCCCCAGAACAGCTCCATCCAAGGTGCCTCTCAGCAGTATTGTAAAGATAGCAACAGTCTGACACAGCAGCAGGGCACAGGCTTAGCCAACACTGCTCTGGAGCCTTCTTCCCTCTACTCCATTTTAAAACAAGCATCAGCTCAGGAGGCACATCAACCAGTTTTACCTCCAGCCCAGAGTCTGTGCCCAAAGCCTCCACAGGGTTTGTGCTAAGTCCCTGGAAAACATCCATACAGCCACAGGGCTCTGCCAAACACAACTCACGTACTCGAGGTTCACTGAGGCTTTGGAAGCAAGTCCTTCTCCCAGAAGGCACAGGCCATGTGCCCCTCCACTACAGCCTCCCCTCCAGCACCCAGCCCATTCCTCCAGGGATGCAGCACCAACTCTCAGAAGGGCACTTTGCCAGATGTAGACCTGGAGATGTCTCTGCAGCCAGGCAGCTCCCAGGACACTGCACCTATCACTCCTGCCCTTACACTGACATTCCAATGGATGCTTTTGGCAGACTCTCTTTGGCCTGGCTCTGGATAAACTGCTGGATGGATTTATCACACACATCCCCATTAAGTCAACTGTATTGCAGCTGAATTTAAACACAACATATTCCCTTAATAAAAATCCTGTTTGGCAGCAGGCCAGGCTCAAAAGCTGCTCCCACCACACCAGAGGAATGAGGCAGCAACAGCAGCAGTGACCACTGGCCTTGTGATGCAGCAGAATTGTGGCTGCCAAAGCCATGCACAGCCAGCTCTAGTACTTGATTGCTGCTCTCGTGCCAAGAAAAAGCAAGAGCCACACTCTCCAATTCAGTGCTTTAGCTCCCCACCCTGTAACACCAACACAGCAGCTCTGAGCAGCCTTTCACAGCATCCACTCAGCAAGGGTATCTGTTTATTCAGAGCACATGTGCCAAGGCTCACATCCCAACACACCCACCAGCCAACTTCTGCTGTGTCTCCTTTCAGCTCAAGGGCAGCTGCACAACAGACACCTCAGATCCACCTGTCTGCTAACACTATCCTGCTCATCTCTACCTGTTTTGCCAAGGTTTTGTTCATACACACTTTTTACAGGTCATTTCCTCCTTTAAATTAATGCAGCTTCCAATGCTTCTTCTCTTACTTGGGTCAGTATCATCTGCCTTGCATCTTTTCCCAGGGAAGTTTATTCACCCAAATTACTGTATCTTCTGAGAAGCCAGGTTTCATAGTAAGCCTTGGTTATTCAGTTTTAGAATGCAGAGGCATAGAATGTCCAGCTGCATAACTTGGAGCTTTTTCCCAAGCTAAAAACTATAGCAAGAGCTTTTCATAACCAACTATGAGTGTGAACCCTGTGCTTTTATGAACTGCCGGTTCATCTCATATCCCAGACAACTTTTTCTGCACTGGAGAGTCTGCTGATGCCTAGCTCTCTGCCAGAGGCAGGTTTCCCCTTTTGGGGCTGAGGAGGATTGTCTTGAACTCCAGATGCTTTGGAGGTGGGAGCAGGAATAGAGTTCTGAGAGCTCATTCAGGAAATAAACGTCCAGGAAGCAAAAAGTGTAAGGCAGGGAGCCATGTGCAGGTACAGGGGCCAATCTCTTTCCGTCACCCCTCCATAGGAGAACAAACTTGACTCTGCCTCCGGATTTCTTCCTGTAGCTTTACCCTCTCCAGAGGACGACGTCTGTCTCCACTCATTCCTCCCTCCTGCCATTCTACGATGGAGAATTAAGCCAGAGCCAAGGAATTACTCACACCTCCCTTACCGAACCCCCCGGTTACCTCCGCTCTGCTTCCCACGCTGCCGGGGGACAGGCGGCCGTGGCGCGGGGCCGGGCGCGCAGCACTTGCAGCGGCAGAGCTCGCAGCCGTGGCGGGGCCGCAGCAGCGCTCGGTGGCTCCGCACGCCCTGCTCCTCCCGGCGGGCACAGCCCGCTTCCCACAGGCGTCTGCCCGGCGGGGCTCACTCGCTACAGCCCGCCCCCTCCGCAACAGCAGCCAAGCCGCGCCGTCCCGACCCGGGAGAGGCGGCAGCAGAGCCCCGCGGAGGGGCAGCGCCGCCGGCCCGGGGCTGCCGTTCCCGGCTCAGCCGGGGGGCTGCAGGAGCCGAGCCGCGGTATCCCGATTCCCCCCAGGAACAGCACCGCCGCGGCGGGGAGCGCCAGAAGCGCTCCCGCACACAGGAGGAGGCTGCGAAGGCAGAGGGGAGGAGGAGCGGCGGCAGTGCCGGGGGTCGCGGCGGGGCGGCGCGCCCGTACCTGGTGCAGTGCATGGGGCCGGTCCGGCAGCACCGCCTCGCACCGCGCGGGGCCCCGCGCCGGCCTCTTAAGGGCGCCCGGCCCCGCCCCCCCGGGCGGCAGCCAATCAGCGCGCTCCGAACGCGGGAGCCCGGCACGCGAGGGGGCGTGGCCGGCCCGGCGGGTCCTGAGGGGCCGCTCAGGGCCGGGGCTCGGCCGGCGGCGGAGCGCCGTGGGCAGCGGCGGGGCTCCCCCGGGGCAGGGCAAGCTCCATTTGATAAAGTGACGAGCTCTGTGTCAGGCGTCGGCTGCCGCCAGCCCCTCACTATCCGTCGGTTCCTGCGCCAGGTTGCTGTCCCTGTGTGTCCAGAATCACAGAATCAATTTGGCTGGAAAAGACCTCTGAGATCATTGAGTCCAACCAAACACCACAATATCAGCTAAACCATAGCACTAAATGCTAGTTCCAGTCTTTCCTTAAACACCTTGGGGAGAGTGACTCCACCAACTCCCTGGGCAACCAACTCCCTTTTAGCCATTTCCAATGTCTAACCACCATTTCTGTAAAGAAATTCCTTCTAATGTCCAACCTAAACTTCTCCTGCTGCAGCTTAAGACTGTGTGTTCTTGTCCTGTCAGGGGTTACCTGGGAGAAGAGGCTCCTTTCAGGTACTTGCTGACAGTGATTAAGATCTCCCCTGAGCCTTGTCTTCTCTGGACTAAACATGCCCTGCTCCCTCAGCTGCTCCTCAAAGAACTCTTGTTCCAGACCCATCACCTGTCTTGTTGCCCCTCTCTGGGCCTGCTCCAGCACCTCAGTGTCCTTCCTGAACGGAGGGGCCAAAACTGAGAAGGGCAGAGTAGGCTTTCCAGGTGCCACAAGTAAGCAGCTAAACCCATGGGAATGTGCTCTTGAGAAAGGAAAGCCTTTTTGGGGCACCAATCTTCCTGTCTGAGCTGGCCCAGGGTGTCTGGGTGCTCAGGGCCAGGTGGGGAGGAGGGCAACTCTCACACTCCAATCCTGTGGCCACAGTGCCAGTGCTGTGCTGGCCCTGGGTAGAAATCTCCAGAGAATACTCAAAAATCTGCTTTCCAGACAATATTTACAATGTGCAATGTGGAAAAAATGCCTTTTTTTTGTAGAGGTGGCTTCCGTCCATGAGGAAAAATCACCAAGAGGGAATGGCTGACAAAGAGATCGGCTCCATGGGAATCCCTATTCAGCCCATGTACAGAGCTAGAAAGGTGCTTCCAACTTCCTGAAAACATCTGCCAGGTGAGTCCATGCTCTGTCATAGACTGGTTTGCAGGGGCAGCTGGGCCAAGGGGTCTTCCCAAGTGTCCTCCTGCCTCCAGTTCCCATTTCTGCTCCTTTGGTGCGCTCCCAAGTCCATGTCAGCACAGAGCACAGTGTCCTCAATAATTTGGAAAGTGTGCACGGGGCCAGCCTCCCTGTCAGGGGAGTGGCTCTGTGGACAAATGCCACCCCCATGGGAAAGCAGCAGAGGCTGTAAAGCCTGCTGGAAAGTAGGAACGGTACATTTACCTTCTCCCCAGTGAGGATACTTTTTGTGCCACATCTGGCCTCTAACTACACAGCTGCAAGTAATGCTCTCTCTTACCTTCCTTACAAAGCAGAAAGCAGGACTGAAGTGTCAACATTTGTTTTCCATTAACTTGTGGAAACACAGACAGCTATTGTTAAAGCTGGAGACTTCCTGCTGTAAGCTGCCATTTAAAAAACTTACTACTCTGCAAGGCAAAAGGGTTTTGTTGGGGGGGGGAAAACCATACTTTTTATGTTTCATAAACTCTTTTTTTTATAAAATCAATGGTAGCATTTAAATCTGGGGAGAGAGACCTGAAAGATGTACCTATTGCAGGAGTTTTGCAGATTTACAATAATATCTCATGTACTGAGGGTATGGTGGGATTTTAGCATGTGTTACTTATTGACAGGGTTTACAGCAGAGATGAAGGGACCCATGTTCAGATTTCCCCAGGAGACAGACATGGAATAAGGTGAACATGGCCCACGGACCTCCTCCAGTGCTGCTGCCCCTTCTCCAGGCAGAGCCACTACATCCTGGCTCAGCGTCACTGGTGCAGAGAGGTTTGGGTGGAAGTGCTGGACTTAATGGGATGAGCCCCAAAACTGATGGAAGCCCCGACCTGACTCACACTTGTCACTCTGGTCCACCACAAGTTTCTCCTGCGTGTTGCTGGCAGCTCAGCACCATGGAGGTGCCAAGGGAGATGCTGGATCACCTCTGGGCTGTGCGGGCTTTGCCCAGCCAGCCCACAGTGCCAGGCACGGAATGCACATGAGGTGGCTCAGGGTGCATTTTTGCTTCTGTTTGCTGAGAGCGGGGGCAGGGTGTTGCACAACTGTGGCTTGTGTTTGCCCCTGAAGCAAAGGTAGGTGGACGTCTGGGCAGGGCATTGTGGCAGACTGTGGACACATGCTCTTATCTCTGGGAAGCCAAGATAGTGGCTATATTTAGCTCAGTGCTATGGCCTTGGGGCCTTGTGCAGTGATCTTTGTGATTTCCCCACACCCCTCCTGCTTTGCAGAGGGATGAGAAAGGAGCTCTCTCTGGCATGAGAAAGAAGCTGCACCTTGCTTCTCTTTGGGGGAGTGTTGTAAGAACTAGTGCTATCCATGACAGACAACTCTGGAAGGAGGGTCTCACTTGGCTTTTCTTCCTCATTCAATGGGTATTTACCCCAGCACATCCTGGTACAGGACATGGTGGCTCCTGCACCTCTTGGATGCACCCTGCTGGTTTGCTGCCTGGGGGGAGGCTGAGCTTCTTCAACCCTCCAGAGGGGCCCTCCTTCCCCTGCCATGTTCCCTTAAGAGCCACTCTACCAGCAGGCTTGAGTAGGTCCTTGGGGACCCTTCCTGATCCTGCCACCTCCTCAGTGCCCTGCTGGAGACATGAGTGGATGGAGCATCTTCTCCTCCATGCTGGGACTCTGCAGACTGCTGCAACAGATCAACTTCCCAGCAGCCAGCCAGTGGGCAGCCCCAGCAGGAAAGGGGAGAGGGGCCAGGGGTGTTGTGCAATGTGTCCACACCACATCAGGCTGCAGGGCCAAGGCTCAAGGGCAAGGGCTGTAAACCAGTGGAGTGGCTGATGTAATAGGGAGCTGTGCAGGGGCTGCTGCCATGAGGCATCCTATCCCATATCTCATGCAATCAGCACTCCCTTCCTACCCTTTTTAGGTTTCATGAGGCTCAATGGCTGATGGGGAGAGATGCAGTGAGCATCCTTGCTGACCAAAAGCAGAGCAGGGCTTGGCTGCAGAGGCCAGCTGGCCAGCAGCCACTGATCAACATCTGCGCTTGCTGGCCAGCCAGCACTGACAGCCCCTTGGCCAGCTATGGCTAACACGACAGAAAGCTGTAGGAATCATGGATTCCCTCACCATCAACTTGGTAACTCTCACCATCATCTGTAAGTATGTGCTGAAGCCTGATGTGTTGCTTGGGAGCTCCTTGCCCTCCCAGGCCCCAGTCCAGCTTCTCTAGTGTCATAGAAAACACAGCTTCACCAAAGGACAGACTTGAGAATTCCTGTTGGGGGATGGGATTGTTTTTCCCTATAGGTCTCAAACTCCTGTGTCTGTCCCAGGCAATTAAGCAAAAAGCATTCAGTGTGCCCCAGTATCAAAGGAAGTTCCAGTCTTGGCTAAGGCTCTTGACTGTGCTTTGGGGAGCTGTGCTCCAGGGCAGAGAGGCCCCACTGCTTCTCCTGTCCAGAAATGAGGAGTTGCTACAATATACTGGCTGCAAGCCTGAGGTGGGGTATTTATCTTGGCATGGCTCCCTTTGGATCTCGTGTGCAGCAGGGCAGAGGCCCCACTGCTTCTCCTGTCCAAAAATGAAGAGTTGCTTCAATATACTGGCTGTGGGCCTGAGGTGGGTATTTATCTTGGCATGAATCTGTTTGGATCTTGTGTACACCCATGGTCAAACACTCTGGGAAATGTGTACTCTGCCCACTGAAGCCCATGGCACCTGCCCTTCCAGGCCAACATGCACAGCAAAGATGGTTTGGGGCTAGATACAAAGCCTGGCTATACATACCAGTGTATGTGGTAGAGAAAGAATGGGTATAACAAAACTGTATTTCTTAATTTCCAAAATGCCCAACAAGAGAGACCTTTAAAATCATTGCAAAGAAAGGGAAATTATGGGGGAATGAATGAAGGTAAATTAGCAACAAATGCTGCTACTTAGAGAGAAAAAGGGGAATGGGCTTTCAGCAAAGGAAGAGCTCAAAAGGCAGCACAAGGAGACAGATGACAGTACAGAAACCAAATGACAGGCAGACAGGAACAACAAAGAGAGGAGTCCTTGGCCTGACATACAGTGTGCTTGTTGAAAATGTTGTATCAGTGCTAAGGTGAGGATGGGTACCAAGTTAAAAAAATCTTTTCTCCAGAGACTGGGACCCAAGAGGGGGTGAGTTCGTGCAGGAAGAGAATGGTAACTCCTGCTTTTTCAACTTATATAAGGTTCTTTTCAGAAAGCTGCTCAAGGACATTGCCTTCCTGCAGTCTACAGAATTCATTCTCATCAGCATGGTTCTGGAAAAATCATAGCAATAGAAATGAGTTTGGTTGTCTGTCCCAAAATTGCATAAAGCGGTGCCACGACATCCTTACTTTTTTTTTCTTGAGAGTCTCCCTTCCTCTAGTGAACAGGCAGTGTGGAAATGTCTGTTTTGACATCACAGAAACGTTTCTTTGTTATGCTTCAGCTGTTGCAGTGAAACATGGTGGTTTTCCATCCCTCTACTTTTGTTAGAACCCAGGAGTACCTGGTTGTGCAGATACTATGTATTAAAAAAACCCCAAAACTGTAAACAGGAAGGAAGAAATGAGCATAAAAAACACAGCTTGGACTAGAACCTCAAATCCTCCAAATTCCCCATGTGTACCTGCAGGAGAGAGACAGCAAGGGCTGGGCTGGAGTGGCAAGAGTATGAAGAAGAATTCTGGCTGTTTCAGTGGATACACTGGTGTGATTGCAATTCCAGAGGAATGCTCAGTTCCTCTCAGGCAGGCTGAATCAGCCCAGCTACATTGACAGCTTGCCTTTTTTATACCATACAGGTATCCAACTGGCTGAACTTGATCTTGCCCTAGATGCATAACTTATGGTGAAGCAATATATATTTTAACTTTGGTGCCTTACAAAGTTTGCAAACCTTATTTGGTGGAACAGTTGTCTTGGGAACTTGTATGTATCTAGACTTGGGGACTCGGAGGGCTTATCTTTGTGCAAGAGGCTGAGCTTTGCCTGAAAGCCACTTGTATGCTGATGAAGACTGGGAGAGAAAAAGCCAGACTGATGAGTGCATGTAGTTCTTGAATGTAAATATGATTCTAAGCTCCTTTTAGGGGTTCATACCCTTCAGCTGATTCTCTCAGTATCCAGGCTCTCTGCTGGCCCATCCCTCCATGAAGCATTCAGTCTCATCTGAAGAGTAGCGTAAGTGAAAGATGGGATCTCTTGCTTTCAGGACCTGCCTATCTTTGTGCATTCACTATAGAGAGAACCTGAAAATCAGCAGGAACAAGATGCCTGACTTTTAAGCAGCATCCCAAGCAAGTGGAAAAGGCAATGTCTGTGATAAAGGCAAAAGCTTAGAGTACTGGGGAAGGTCAGCTGAAGCTATTCCAATCATCAGCCTTTGAATTTCTTGAAAATGTTTTTCAAGTGTAATCTGGCCTTTGGAAGTTTTAATTTAATCCTGTGTGGGCAGGAGTTATTCAAAGATTTTTACCCAATTAACCAGAATCTTGAAGTTTCCTTCTTGCAGAAACTAACTGCAAGCAAAAATTACCCCTCTCTGGGGATTATGTACTTCTGAAGTTGCACAATAAATGCTACTAAGTAGATCACTTGAGATCCCAGTTTTTGAGCATACAAATGCCTCCAATGTCTGCAGGTACCTTGGCATTGCCTTGTCTCCTGAGAACTTAGGATCCTGCAGAGACAGCTCTCTCCCTGCCTAATCTTACAAGATGCAGCTGATCTTATCTCCACCTCACAGGATTATGCACAGCAACTTTGCACCACAGCAAGGACATCTAAACTTGGATTAGATGAAGCAGAATTTAGGAAATGTGCCTGCAGACAAGAGGCACACCCAGGGCAGGAATAACTCTAACGGGCTCAGGAAAGCAGGCTAGCTATTCATAGGAAGGCTGCCTCTGGCTGGGGAGGAGGGAGTCAGGCAATTGAATGGTACAGTAAGCAGTATTCTAGCGTTGATGGCTGGGAATAGCTCATGTCCCAAGCCCATGGAGCCTGCAAGCATTTTTATCTGTCTCTTTCAGCTCTCTTCCCCCTCTAGTCTTTGCTCATCTCATATTACTGATTTACCCAGATTCCCTTCATCAGCAGCTACTGGGACCCTGCTGTGACTGAAAACCAGAGTAAAGAAAATGCAACCTCCTCCCAAATGCAAGGCAAACAGTGTGGTATCCCTCAAGTTTCCCTGAATGCTACTGATTCCTGAGCAGAAGTTAAGGTGTTGGAAAGTGAGTCAAGACGGTGCAAACATAGCAGGTGGTGAAAGAGAAGGCCATATAAATTGGAGACCAACTTATAGTGATTTGAATCCAGTGGCACCAGCAAAACTGTAAAAAACAGCAATATCTGGGGCTGAGGAAAATCACAAAGTTGAAATAAATATTATGGTTCTGAAAGTCGACACGAATAGGCTGGGAATTGAATTTGCTGACTTATCTACTCCTAATAAAGGAGAAGGAAATTTAGAAGAGGTGGAACAGTGCATAGCAGCTAATCACCGTGGGTTTTGATTTTTTTCACCTCCAGAACTGCAGTGATAACTTAGGTGTTTTTGCCCGAAAGCCAAAGGCCACAAGAGGCCATCTTGTGCAGTACCACTCCATCAAAACTCATAGTGCAGTGCTGAAAATCTGCAGACACTACCAAATACTCTTCTCTAATTATTTCCATTCATCTAAGGGTTACTTCAGAATACAAAGTCTTCTATGATATTCAGGCTCACAGTGAGGCAACAACCCGGAAAAGACCAAACACTATTTTGAGGCTGGTTGCTGTAACCTTATCATCTGAGACTCACAGAGCGCTTTGGATCTCCTCAAGAGCACGTCCCAGAGACAGGAAGTTGCTGTCGCATTCTGGAGATGGGCTGTATATCTAAGCTGGCTGACCCACAGAGCAATGACTCACCTCAAACCCTGCCAGCTTTCTCAGCTCTTTTTGATTGCTTAGTCTTGAAAATTACTCAAGTCCAGTCTTCTGACTTTGCCTCCTACAAGGTCTGGTTGGTTCCCCTCCCTCTGTTGGGTGGATTCTCCTTGAGAGTCTTTACAATGCCTAATGAACCTCAGGTCGTGGCTGATGTGAGCTGGTTTTGAGCTGTTTGACAGCTTTGGGATAACCTTTAAAGCCCTTGGTCCCACAATTTCTAGAGTTGTGCCTTTGGTGGGGTTTGCTCAAGTAAGGAGTTTGCTTAGGTCCTCCAAGAGGTAAGCAGAGTTAGCTCAATTGAATTAAATAACCAAGTACTATTTGATTAACGGCTTAATCCAAGCTGCTTGTGACTTCCCTAGCAGCCAGGGCTGATCCATCCTGTGCAACAGCACGACTGGGGCTTTGCACCATTCCTGTCCAGGGAACCATGTGCTGGATGGAGTTACCCTGGCACCCAACTTGCCTCCAAGATTTTTAAAGCCTCTGCTTTAAACGTGAGCTAGAGCAGCTATAAATAGCAGCCAGTGGCCCCTGGTTAACCCAAGGGCTTTGATCGTGGAACTGGCTCAGTGTATGAGTCATTGGCTGCTCACAACCTCAGCTCTCACATCCACTGGGGGACAGGTTCATCACTACTCCTGGTTTATTGCTGCCTTGTAGTGTGGGTAATGGAGGGGTGGGAATATGTTCTGTTTGACACCTCCAAATATGAAAATACTTATTTTTCTATTATATGGCAATAAAAATGCTTGTATATAATTACAACATACAGTTCATAATTGAAAATATAAAGCATAAATTTCAAATTAGGACTTGAGTGCAAAGCAATATGTAATATTGAAAGTTGAATAACATAATTACAATAAATCTCTTGATAAAGGGTTGGAAGCAGCTGCCTTGGGGAGGGGAGGATATTTGACACCAACATTGCAAAGGCAGCAATGTCCCCATCTGGTATGGATGCTGCAGTGCATAGTCTGTCATGGGTTTGACCGCCGCCTACCCAAGTGCTACTGGCCCCCAGCATTTCTTATCTGCATGAGCACACATCCTATTTATTGAGCGGACTTCCTTTGTTTTGCAGCTCACTCTCCCTTAAGAGTGTGTTATTGTCTTATGATCAGACATCATGGTTGCAATGTGCACACTATCCAGGTTTAATTGCTTTCTCCATGTCATTCCAAAGTGTGAGTCTCTTAAATCATTGTCAGGGTTGTGTTCCCTGTTGCCAGGCACTGCCAAGGCTGTATGTGGAGCACTGTGCCCACTTTGTGTCTCCAGTGTGAGATAAATGGTGACAGGCTTCAGCCCAGTGGCTGCCACCAGACAGGAGCATGTGGCGTGCAAGGAGACACGAAGGGAGATAGCCTTCTTCAGCCCAGAGGAGAAACAACAAATAGCACCTCACTCTGTGTGAGAGGCAGACAGTGAATGCAGAGCCAAACCTTCTCAGAGGTACTCAGTGAAAGGACAAGAGCCAATGGGCACTTCTGCAACACAGGGACCTCTGACGAGACAGGTGGAAACCACTGCTCCAGAACAATCAGATGGCAGTACATGGCCCAGAGAGGTGGTGGCACCTCCATCCTTGGGAACCAATCTTGCCCAAACATCCTGAGCTGACTGTGAGTGTCCCTCACACAAGGAGTGAGAATGGGACAGACACCTCCAGGGCACCATTCTGCACATATCCATCCATGATTGTATGATTATATTTCCCCATTTGAAACTGTTGCCCCGTGAAATCATTGATGGCTTACTGAGGCTCCTGATGCAGTCTGTGGTAGTTCACAGACCCATCTCAGTAGACCAATGCTCTCACAGGAGCAGGCAAAAACCTACAGTGCTTAAAACTAAGAGTATGTACCACAGTGAGCAAATACAGAATGATGAGGGGCAGACAAGACATGGAGAACTCATGTATCAGCATGGCATTTAATGTAACATTTAATATCCAGCAAGATGTCACATTTAATATCCAGCAAGATATCATAGTCCAAGGTAAACACATGGATCCCTTACTAATATAGAGATATCTTATTCTGCATGAAGTAATTAAGCCTCTCTGCAGGCTGTGCACAAGTGAAGCGGCTCACAGACCTTTGCCCAGAGTGCACAATGTGACTCTTGCACCTCTGGAGATTCCTGCCTGCCTTAGCTCCCACTGCAGACCAGACGGGCTGCTGCTGGGTACCACTGGTCCCCACAACATGCTCATATGCCATCTGCACTGCAGAATTAAGTAAGTTTGGCTGGTTTGTTTCACTACTCACTCTGAATGAAGTGAATTATACATGAATGAAGATCATATCAGGGATCCTGTCAACCCACCAGCTGCTATCAAGAGACCACTCTTACTTTTTCCACTTGTAAAGGAGGTGTGCGTAAAATGTGCCACTCCCTGTCATAGGACCTTGTGGATACTAAAAACTGATGTGAGTTCCAAAAGGGATTAGATATATTCACAGAATCAAAAATTCCACTGTTGCCTGCAAAGACACTCCCACCTTTTCAGGAAATCCTTGATCTGCAAATCAGCCTGGCTGAGAAAGTAATCAGAAGAGAAATCACTACAGGCTTGCCCAGCATTTATTTTCCTTAGGTGTTTGCCATAGCTCTCTCCCAAAGAGGGCTCAGGGAGAGATAGACAACACTTGAGCTTAAGGTTTCACAAAAAACACTTACTCAGTGTCACAGGTATATTGGAATTTCTCCCTAGAAATCTTCAAAAAAGGTAAAATTTTATGGAAAGAGAGGGTCAGATGCAGAGCAAAGAGCAAGACATCCCAGCTCCTCCCTACCTGAGGGGTCCTGTGTAGAATCACAGAATTGTTGAGGTTGGAAAAGATCTTCAAGATTGTCAAGTCCAATCCTTAAGCCGGCAGTGCCAAATCCAGCACTACACCATGTCCCTAAGCACCACCTCTATAAGTCTTTTAATATTCTCTAGATGTTAAGGCAGATGAAAGTCATATTCTGATTTTGGTGGTCAGACAATCACAAAAAAGACCACTTGGTGTTAAAAGTACCAAGGCTGCTAGGGAGCTAATAAATTAACAGCACCATTCTGATAAGTGCGGCCATAAGCTGAACTGGCAGTTTTTCCGTGAATCCTTGGGGTTTCCAAATAGCTTGAAATCACCTGTGGAGACACGTAGTGACAGCCATCCTGATGCTTCCCCACCTGCATGCTTCAGCTGGGGAACCCAGGAAGCTCTGGTAACTCCAACCATCCTGTACTGGGATAGCTGGAACTAACAGCAAATGCACTGGTGAGCAGCACCGTCATAAAACTCAAAGGTGCCTGCCCTGTGGCAGGTGAAATCAGTCTCTGCTTGATAATACACAGGACCATGAGAAGTAACAGCCTAAGAGTCTGTGATTTCTGTGATTCTCTGGGCAAAAAAACAAATTATCATCCAAAAGCTGCCCTTTTGTCAACACTGGCACCCCAACTTCTGTGCAGCTGGCTCAGTGCCTGGACAGGGAAGGGCCCAGATGTGGCTAGTGGCATTTGAGCTCGAGGGCTCACGTGTCTAGAAAAAGCCTGATAAGAGCCAGGAATGCAAGTGGTCCTGAAATAGGAATAAGGGCAGCTGGGGAAAGCCTCATATGGATACATGGGCTGGGGCAGTGGGGCTTGGTATGCAAGGAGATGACACCTACCCCACACGCTCAGTGTCACATTTCACTCCCAAGGAGATTCACACGGGGCGAGTGACATGTGCTGTGTCTCAAAGGCACTGTGGACACTGCCCTTGGCCTGCCCTACACAGAGCTGCAGGAGCAGGGGGGTCATTTTCCCCAGCAGTTCCCAGAGCTTGAGCAGGCCTCCATGGAACTTTGAGTGAGGAAGAATGGCCCTGCCTGCCCAGCCATGCACACCGCACAGCCCTTTGAATTGTGTGGCATGTGCCCCACATATCAAATGCAGAAACATTGCTGTCACTGTCATCTAAAAGGTCCCCAAGCCTGGCCACCACGGTCGGGCCCCAGTAGGTGCATAGCCCTCCCTGGCCTCCCTTTGGGATGTCCCAGGACTGTGATGAGGCAGAACCCACCCTGATGCCCTTCCAAATTCCCCAGCCTCAGTCTTTACCTCTTTGGGTGAGGTTTTGGCATTTGAGCCAGCCATAGCATTCTCACCATGAGCTGCTATTCTGTTGGCCTAGTTTGGGGAGCATCACAGGGAGAGGGAAAAGATGGTTTTTCTACATTTCCGTGTCTCACAGGTCTCTGTGGTGGTGTTTATAATTGTCCTGTCCACAGGCAATCTGGAATTTGGGCTGAAGCGTCTGACCCAAAGTCAGTCCAGACATTGCCATCAGAGCAAGTTGCAAATTCAGGGGAAGATCAAAGTCAGAATTTAGCTCCAAAGCATGGAGCAATGTCTGGAGGTTCTCTCATGGTTTGTCTTTCCTATGCTGGATGGGTTTTGCCTTTACCAGAGGTTGTGACCCAGTTTCTGTTTCAGTGACCAGGTCTGACAGTGACCAAAGATCAACCAAAAGAAGGTCCTGAGCTTTCCTGAGTCCTTTTACTTGGTTGTCTGAGATATCCCAGCATAAGGTAAGGAAAACTTTCTCAAGCAAGCTAGAGATTGCAAGAGACAGGCATGGGCTGGCATCTGGGGGCAGCATGTTAGATAAGCCCAACACCAAGCAACGTGACAGCAAGCCACTATGTGCCATGTGAGTATTGGAAACTATTATCTAACCTGTAAGTAAACATTGTCCTTATCTTGCTCTTCCTTTCATCTTATGAAAAGGATATTCAAACCTGCTCTAAATTTTTTTTTAGTTGTTTAATGCTTTTCAGTCTCAGCCTGGACTCAGCTTGGAGGAAAAAGCAGGTGGGTGCTCACGCTGAGCAGTTGTAACAACAAAGATGTGCTCCATGGGCATTGTTGCCGAGTCCCCTGTGCTGGTGGTGGGTGCTCTTTGAGGTGCACAGGGCTCACTTCTGATTAGTTCAGTCTTAGCTCCAGGCTTCAAACAAACATGGTGAGCAAATGCCTTCCAGAAGGTGCCTCCAGTAGGCAGCACTGTGGCTTCCTTGTCATCCCTCTGGGGGCTGCAAGATTTCCTTTTCCTTGGCTGTCTGGACTTCCTGGGAGGTCTCTGCTGATCCACCTCAGGCACAAGCAGCTGTACCTTAAACAAGTGCCTCTGTGCAGCCCTTTCCTCAGGCTCTCTGTCACCACAGAATTTAATCTAAACCAGACTTTTCCTCTAGGCAGGCCTGGAGGATGGCAGCAGAAACCTGAATTTCTCTTCTTGCAAATACAAGAGGAACATGGGAGCCCCAGCTCAGCAGAGGCTGAAAGGCTGGCAAAGAGTCCAATTTCATAAACTGCCTGTTTCATATCCAGTGGAGATGCAATGTAAACATGCCAAATATTCTCTGCCATCAATCCTATCCACAAACACAAATTTTTGTGAAACCAACTGCAGACAGTATCTCAGCATATATATCTACTCCTGGCCTGCTTTGCTTCCGTTCTCTCTTTCCCCATGTAGTGGTGTTCAAGAGCAAAGTGAAACAAGGGCTGAATGAAGCAGTAGAAAGCTTTGCTACTTCCACAGAAATGCAGGAAACAGAGTGTGGCCAAAAGCCAGAAACGAAGCATAAAGGAATTTCAGACTAAATCACTTTAACTCTGCCCAGTGCTGAGCTGATGGGAGATGTGCCTCTGCTTTGCCCAGTGGTAGGATTGAGATGGTGAAACAGGGGATCTGCAGAAGGCTCTTGAGGCTCCCCTGTGGGAGGTGGTACAGGACCCTGTGGGGCCTTTCCCTGCCTGGTTTGGAGCATCCCCTTCCATCCCCACATGGGGAGCAGGAAGTCTGTGCTGGCTGCTGATCTCATAGAGATGGTGAGTCTATGACTGTGCTCTTTAGCAGCTCTGGCCCTATGTGACTGGTATTTCTTTCCAGAACTTACTATTCTCTTGTATTCTATAATGTTCAATCATAATTTTCACTTGATTTTAAAGTATTGAATTGTTAGGCAGTACATTAAACTTTAAATAAATGTCACTAATTCCAGCACCCACAGAAATAACATATATGACAATGTTTTAATCCAGTCCATACTGCACTAATGAGGTATGTTATTTGCAAATGTTTCGAAGTCAGAGTGATTGGGAAGAGCCTCTACACTTCCCAAGTTTATATCTAGGCCTCAGATGGAAACAAGTACCAGATTTATGCTGAGCAGGGCTGCTGAAGAGTGTGGTAAGTTCTGTACCTGGGCAGCCCAGCACAAAGTAAGCACAGACCCCTACCAGACCTTCAGCTTCAGCTGGAGAGAGGAGCCACTGGGATCCGATGTCCCTCTTGGGTGGCTGGGGTCAGACTCCTCTCTATGAAGAAGCTTTTTCCTGGCATCCTGCTGGGATGGGGCCAGGCCTTGGCAGGTGCTTGATTGTCTCTCAGGTACTATCAGGATGAAATGTTTGTACCCTGCTGGGCTGGTATGGCTCAGCAGCAGCTACATAACACCAAACCCCGAGTGTCTGCACTGAGACTGAGCATTGTACTTAATCCTTTCCTCCAGAGGTAGGCAGATACATTCGAGGAAACCTCTGGCAGCTGGTTTCATGGTAGTCCTGCTAGACCAAAGTCTCACTCCTGCTGTTTTACTTTTTGCTGCCAGGCTGGGGATGTTTTAATAAGCCACAGTTATTTACCATGACCTCTGGAATGCCTGCTGAGCTGAGCTGAGCTGTGCTCTGCCCTGGAGGCTGCCTGGGTTTGGGGCTCTCACTGAGGCTGGGAGGTGCTGGCAGGCTCAGACAGACTGAGCTCTTGAGTGTGTAACCCCAGGGTTATCTCTGAAACACCAAAGAGCCTGGCAGGTTGTATGCAAGTGCAGCTAACAGGGGGAAAGGTTTCACAGCCCTTGAGCTTTTCCCAATTACTTTCTGCCTCCTTTATTACATTTATCACCTCTCCAAAGGCCTGAGAATGCCTTAATTGGAGATGGGGGCCCTGATGGTGGGTGCAAGGTTAAATATGTGCTTTTTCTTCATGAATAGCACAATTTTTATCCTGGCATAGAATCACAGAATTATAGAACATACTGAGTTGGAAGGCAAAGACAAAGGATTATCCAGTTCATCTTTCCCTGCACAGGACAGCCCCAAGAATCACACCCTGTTCCTGAGAGGGTTGTTCAAATGCTTCCTGACCTTCATCGAGCTTGGTGCTATGACCCTGGGGAGCCTGTTCCAGTGCCCAGCCACCCTGTGGGTGAAGAACCTTTTCATCATATCCAACCTAAATCTCCTCTCAGAAGCTGTTCCCTCAGATTCTGTCCACTGGTCACCACAGAGAAGAGATCAGTGCCAGCTCCTCCTCTTCCCCATGTGAGGAAGCTGTATACTGTGGTGAAGTATACATTAGATGAGTGGACAGCTCACACATGCTGACATTTTGGGCTGCCCTCTCTTTATCCTGGTATATCCATACCACACAGCCTGCTCAGGACAGATTCTCACCTCAGCCACGAGGGCTGGGGTGACAGCCATTGACAATCACACCCAGCATCTCCTGTAGGACAGCATCCTATGTGCCATCTCCGTCTCCCTCCCAACCAGCTCAGGCAGTGCTGTTTGCTCGTGGTGGTGTCATCTGCCCCTTGGTACTTCCCAAAAAGCCACAAGGCCACAGGGAACATATTTAGCTGGATCAGCACAGCTACACCCCTATGAAACTAGAGCCCGATAGTCATAGTCCTAAGGCTCACACATCTTCGTTTCCCAGAAAATGAATGTAGCTGGGCCATGTATTTGTGCTAGGTGCTGCAGTCTGTGGCTGCCCAGAGCTCTAGTTTGCAGTAGATATATTGCTACAGCCAACCCCAGGGCTTTCCAAAGGGACTGGCTGCAGGAGAGGCATGCTGATGGTCTCAAGCCTACTGTTCCCTGCAAAGCTCTTCCTTTGCTATGGCAAGAGCACATCCCAAGGCACAAGAAAAGCAAGTGGTCCCCTGGAAAGAAGAGCCAGCCACTCATTGCCTGGATGCTCCATGTCTTTGTTTGACAGCACTGCAGAGATGAGGTGAGGTCCTGCCAGGAGGTCTGCTGCCTCTGCTGGGCTTGATCCTTCTGGAACCAGGATATTTTGGAAATACTGTGCTTGGGTCTAATTCTAGCTTATGGCTGGCTGTTGACCTGTGGGTTTAAAGGTTTTGAGAAAGGGACTCTGACTGGCCAGTATCAAACAACCTTTACTTGTAGGAAAAGGGGTTAAACCTGAGTGAGCTGGGCAGAATGGAAGATGGTGCCACCCTGAAATGAGAAAATTAGTGCAGTGCTTTATGTCCCAGAATTTAGCAGCAGAGTCCCTGCAAGGAACAACCAAATGTTCAATGCTGATACTCCTACATTGTTCTGAAGGAAAAATGCAGAGACAGATTGCTTCCAGAAAGGTGGCTGTGCCCTGGAGGGTGGATGTCAGCACTTCCCCATGCATTTGGGCACCTCCTGGGAGACTGCCAGTCTCTGAGAAAAGCCTTGCACACTTTAAAAATCAGGATCTTGGTAGCTTCTGGGCATCCCACTGGAAAAGACAGGCCAGATTACAGGAGATTTAAGAATCTTCCCTCAGGTTTTCCAGGGAGAGCTGGTGGGGCATCTTACCAACAGCCACCCAAGACAAGGTAAAGTTACAGTGAGCAGTAGTGTAGGCAAAATATTTTGCATTTATTCATTAAAAGTTGATTAAATTAAAATTCTGGCAGTTAAATGAAAGAAAGACTACGTCTTGGAAATGAAAACCCTGCCCTTGGATGGGGAATTAGCCTCTAAGCAGAAAGCCCATTTGAATACTTCTTATGGGAAATTGAGGCAGTGTCAGAGTCATGGCTACAGGGCTCTCTCCTCCACTTGTTTTCCAGTCTCATCCCAGTGAGTTTGACATGGCAGTGGCAGAGTTGTCTGAGATGTAAAGCTCTGGAGATTGATTTAAATAATGTGGGCTGCTTGCTTAGCTGAACTAGCCTCTCTGCCAACACACTTGCTAGGTATGGCAAACACACTCCATTTTTGGCTTCAAGTACACTTTCCATGTAATCAGTGCAAAAAATTAAGTGAGCACAGTATGTCATAAAGGTAAGAAGATAATCTAAACCTCCTACCTCATCAAAACACAAAAGAAGTCCCTTATTTATTTAACATTACAGGAAAGAAACAATTTAATCTACCAGCCACAAAGATAACACTCATTTAACTTGGTTGCTGCGAGCACTAGGAACTTGATACAGCAAGCTCCTCTGTGAGAAGGCAATTGTTTCTATTTTTGTAAGGACTGGTATTCATGAGATTAAGCAAGATGCTCTGGATGCAGCCCCAGCTCCCTGGGTGCCTGTTTTTGGGCAGTACTGCAGTGGGGCTAAAAGTCAAGTCAGTGTGAAGCTGTGTGTGGTGCAGTTTGATCTGGCAAAGAGCAAAGCTGCTGTGAATCAGGAAATAAAGCCAAAATGCCTGTCCTGTATGAGACTTTTGGAATCTTGTTAGAAGGATTTATGCAGTGTTTTTCCAGGGAGGAAAACAAATCCTGTCTATTTATGTCTCTCACTCCCATCAAATTTTCATGGAGTGCTCCTCCCTTTTGCTTGAACATAGGGATTTCCCTGCTGGTTCCAGGCTCAAGGCAAACAGACAATAAAGACTACAGCACATACCAAAGCCTATCACAAAATGTCAACCCTACAGTAGCAAACAGCTGCAGTTGCCTGAGCTGGTGCCCTTCTTGCTCCAACTGCCTGCCTTCCTGATATCTGCTAAGTAAGATCACACAGGTAGGGATGTAAGGAGCACTCCTACACACGAAATCCTACATCTGGGGTTTGCACGGGACTTGGGCTCAGACCCAGGTTGATGAGAAGCACTGCTTCTGGCTGAAGAATGAGGGTTGGCCACACCATGTCACAGCAGGACGTCCACGTGCAAGTACATGCCAGCTTCAGCAGGGATGCCCTGTTTCACAGACACCTGGCTGCTAGCTGCAGCTCTTGGGATGTCAAGGCATGGATTAACCCCTTTCCTGTCTGAGACAGGCCTTTGGAATGTCGAGGAAAGGGACAAAATGGAAATGTTGCAGTTTGTCTGCAGCCAGGGTGTGCCCATGTCTCGGATGCTCTGCACAGCAATGGCCTCCCCAGAGCCAAAGAGCACCAAGGATTTTTCAAGGTCTGGGACAGTTTCTACACCGTGAACAGAGTAGGTATATTCAGTATTGAGAGGGCAGACATAAGCAGGCAGGGAGGAACTGTCTTTCACCCAGTTAAGCTCTTGGGTGCCCTTTTATAAGGAAGCAAGGGGAGCTCGTTTCTTTCCACAGTGCAGAACTGAAAGGAGGAAGTCTCCACTGCAGGGTATTGAGGTTTGTAAGGGTTCAAAAAGAAATACCTTGAAGAAAAAGCCATCAGGGGCTATTAGATGGAGACACCATGTCTGGCTTAAGAAATGCTGATCACTGAAACTTGGGTGAGGTTTCAGAGAGAACTGCACCTTTTCCCAGTTCTCTCTTCCTTAAGCATAATTTCTTCTTCATTGTGGCTTTTTTTTCCCCTTAATTTTGTTCAAAGCTCCTCAGGAAACAAGAAAGGGGATAATATGTGGAGCACAGGCTGTCCCAGGGTTATAATACTTTACTGCTTGCTGGCAGTAAGGTAAGATCACAGGTGATAGCCTGAGAGGAGGGCAGATTGGCCTGTTTTATAGCCTCTTTTGTCTCCCTGCAGCTCTTAGTACTGCTCAGTCATTAAAGAAGTGACCCTGAAAAGTGTTGGCTGAGGATGAGGTATGATGTTGCTTCCTTCAAGAGTGGCTTCAGCAAGTGCTTCACATCACAGTGGGCTGCACTGTCACCCCAGGCCTGGAGCAATCAAAGTAGGTGAGGCTTTAATGCAAACACTGAGAGCGGGAATCAGTGGCTCCAGGGCAACATTGTGAGACAAGGGGGACATCCTGGCCCAGGACACCAACTGTGCTCCTGGGAGTGAGAACCAAGTGCACCTAGATCCCAACCTGCACCATGATGTTCATGGAGGGAACACACATGGGTGCATTGAAGAAGCCATGATGTACCTGCTACCTGCTCCAGCTGAGCCTTGTGTTAGCGGCCAAGTGTAGATGCAGCCTTCTTTATACAGAAAATGTAGAAAAATCTGCAGGCAGGTGGAAATCAGAAAGCCAAACTCCCTTCTAAAAAAAGTGAAGATATCTGATCAAAGGTGGGTGTGGACAAGCTGTCTGGGGGCGTGTTAATGCCAGGCTAGTTTTCCAAGCAATGATGAATCAGATGTTTTCCTGTGAAGTTATATGCATCTAGAGAGAGATGACAAAGACAATTATTTTTCTTGGTATGCCTCACTAAGCAGCTAAAAACAGTGATATGATGCTAACGGGAATCTGTGATGACAAAGCAATTTTGGGTTGGCTGCTTCTGGAAAAGGAAGGCCTTTTCTCATATTTGAGTTTTTACTCTGATAGTTAATGAGATCAGCCAGGGGATACAGTGAGAAAGCATCTTTACCTGGGCTGTTCACTCTCATGTTGAAGGGATGTGCAGAACCAGAAACAGGGTATGGACAAGGAAGAACTTGGACTTACTAAACAGAAGATGGAAAACAGAACAAGAAAGAAAGAAAAGTGCTGCTTTTTCCCACCCTTTTGTTTCTGAAGAATTTTACTTTCTTTGGAATAGAGCAAGGTGTGTCCAAGTGTTTATTTCCTTGGAAAAAGGAAAAAACTGCCAGACCCTGGTCACGAAAGTTAGAAACATATTGGTCCAAGGTGGCATCTTGCCTGAAAGCAGGACCAGCTGGAGGGGTGAGCAAGACATATGTGTGACACACACTTTAAAGAGTGGAGGCACTGCCAGAAAGCAAGGTGGGACACAGACAGGAGAGGACACAGAGGAGACAGTGAAGGGTCAGCCACTGCTCACAACAGCTGACATCATCTTCCATAATGATGAATTCAATCCCAGTCATTATAAGCAGCAGTGAATGCTGCCCTTTTTCCAGCCACAGGCTCAATCTTTGCAGGCAATCTCCCCCAACTGTGCAGGGGGACTTTGCTGCTCTGCTCACCTTCCCACTCTCTTGGCCATGCCCTGCAGCAGTGGGGAACAGCAGCACTTCCCACTGCTCTAAATATCATAGCCAGGATACACTGACCTCATGGACCTGCCTGGCAGGAGACTCCTAGTTAATCAGGGTATCAAAGGACTGGAAACAGTCATTCAACATCCATGTAGGTGTGTGTGAATCTGTATAGGCATCTGTCTAAATATGCGTGTGTGTGTGTGTGTGTACACAGAGATGAATGTGTGTGTCACCAAGTGGCAGAGCCCTCATGTCCTCTTAGCACAGCTATCTCACAGAGCCCTGGATGCCTGCAGTCCTGAGGAGATGCTTCTGCCTTGTAGGTGAAGGCTGGCAGTGATTTTTCCTTCCTGCTCCCAGTGTGGAAGGATCAGAACCCTAGAGCCAGGCAAGGAGACTTGTCCCTCACCATCCTTTCCTCAGCTAAACCTAGGCTTGGCCTTCTTGCAGCAACCTTGTCCCAGCTCCCCAGCAAGGGTGTAGGGAAGCTTTGAGCAGGGTTTGGTGACAAGCTACGAGGATGAAAGTTGGGATGTGCGACAGGGCTGCTGTTAAGCTGAGCATGGGCTATGGCATCTGCAGGTGGGGAGGTCCTGAATTCCTCCTCCGTTGCCTCCAGGACTCACGGTTAACTCTCAGAGCCTGAGAGAGCAGAACAAGGCAGGATTTTCCTGCAGCCTTCTGCTGCTCTCCAGCGGCGGCATGGAGATGCACCACAGGCAGATGCTGAAGGGTGAAGCCCGGACGGGAGATGGTGAGGGAGCTGTGGCAGCTGGAAGTGAAGGTCGTGATTTCTTCCTCCATCTTCTCCAGATCTCACAGTTAATTCTCAGCGGGCTGGGGAACAGTAGGGTGACAAGGGTGTGGGGGAGATACAATCACAAGCCTAGAGGTTTTTTGAAAATAAGCAAACCCTTTTGGAACCTTTCAGGGCAGTAGACAGTACCTTGTGGCTTTATTTCCCCAAATCAATGAAAGCTCAAAACTGCCTCAATGTCCTTATCCTGATAATTCATTGGCTTCTTAAAAAGATCTTCCTTCCCGGTTGTGTTCTGAAATAAAAGTGTGAAGGCAAACACATCAAATTTCCATCCTGCTATGGTGTTGAAAGCAGTGTAGCTCTTGTTACTGCAGAAAACAAGAAATTGTTTCCTTTGTGTATTCATAAAATGAGTCTTCCACATTGCCTGAATGTTGTTCCTTTCAAACCCCTTGTAATTAGGGGAAATAATACTGTGGTGAACAATTCTGTTTCTTTAAGCACCTTGCCAGGCTGTATCACAGCAGGTGCTAATATTTCCCAGTTCTCCCCAGTGGTGCCTTAAGTTTGTAAACTTGAATTTTTCAAGGCTGTTTGGCCTTTGGGACGTGGGAGGATTTACCCACACACAGATCTCAATGTTGGTGCTCCTCCTGCCTATGCTGAGGCTCCTGGAGGCTGGAGGTGCCACTTATGAGACCACTCTGTTGTTCATTAAATGCCCCCTGAGGCAGGTGCTGCCACCACCCCTGTTTGCTTTTGCTGGGCACTGAGCTGGCTGTGATGGTGTAGGCTGGAGGGATATTTAAGCAAAAGAAAGACAATCCTGCTAAGAGAGCAAAGTAGAAAAATGGCAAATGAAAGACAATGTCTCCAGCCGCCTCCTATCCCTCTAGCAGAGCATCTGTCACTCACTTTGCAAGGCTGTCCTGGGACAGAGTTACTGAGATTACTTGATATGTCAGGGAGTCTAGGCACCAGACCACTCTGCAAGTCTCCTGGAAGTGTTGCTATCAGTGTGGCTGTGAGCCAGACCCTGAAATAGGAGTTGTAGTTCTTGGGGGCACAGGATTGAAAAAAGGCTTTTTCCTTACCTGGAAAAAGCTTCAGTTTTTGAAAAATACTTTGTAATTCTCTTTTTTTTTTTTTTTTTTTTAGCACTTAATAAGATTATTTCTTAGGAAGAAATAGGTATTTCATGAAATCCAGTTTTCCACTGGCAGGAATTTTAGTCAATAGATAGCAGGCAGTTTAATTTTTGAGTAGAGTCAGGCCACACAGCACAGAGGCAAGTAGAGCTGTCCTTTCTTTATGGAAACAAGATTGCAGAAGCTTGGTAACTGATATGAGGCAACGTCCCACAGAATTTTTGTTGTCTATTTTTTTAACAGCATGCTGTCCCTTATCTTTAGGAAAAGAGTGCTTAAAAGTGGCTGGAAATGAAGAGGAATATACCAATAACAAGAAGATAATGTAATCCATCATACAGCAGAAAAGATGATTTTTGATGAACAATATAAAATCAATCATACTATTTAATGTGAAACTGCCTTTGAATGCTTGACAAAAAAAGTTTTTGCTGTACTTGGAATAGTTAAAGGTGCTATTGGGACATGATGCTGGGCTTTTTAATAGCATTTTTCATGCTGCTGTTCATATTCCCTCTCATTTTGATGTCAGCCTTCTCCAGTCATCAATCCCCACTTAGATTTTGGAGGCAGAGAAGGGAAAATCTAAATGTCAATGAGAAAAGGAGATTTCCCTACTAATACTACTGTAAAGAAAAAACAGAAAATATGCAGAAAAATTCTCCAGAAGTCCAGGAAAACAATAACCAGTATGTCATAGAGAAGAAGTCACTGTAGATACATATAAATAAAATTATGTACACTGGGCTATTATCTGTGCATACATATAATCTGTATGTTCTTTTGTCTATACACATGTGTTTGAAATACTTTTACTTTAAATCATGCTTCTAAAAAAATCTCCTGCATTTCAAGAGGCTTGGCACACCACGTGTCCTTTCCCTCACTGGTGCACCAGCTCCCCAAGCAAATGCTCAGGTGCACTGGGTATTTCTACTGTACCCACTAACTTCCAGACCCTTTTTCACAGTCCCTCTGCTGCCACTTGCCCTTCCCAGCCAGCCAGTGTGAGGAGTTACTGCTTTGGTGGTGGGGGTACACTGTGGGGTGGCAGAGCTGGGGTAACAGGGCAGATCCCCAGGGTCCTAACACAAATCTCAGCATTGTCCTACAGGTGTGAGGAGGGCATGGGAGCTTTCTGGATAGTCTTGGGGTTGCCCGGATACTGCTTGACCACTAGGAACCACTTTGCCTGGTGTTTCTGCTCATCATCCCTGGGACCTGCATACTTGTGTTTCCTGGGGAATGCCTGAGGAAGTCAGCTGCCCAGAGCTACTGGGATGCTGCCCAGAGAGACAGCTGGGTGTGGGCGCCACACCTCGGGACAAATGTCATGCCACTGGCCTGGGGTATCTCCTTTGTGCCAGCACACTGGGGCTCCTGACCCAGAGCTGTGCAACACCCTGATCTTTCCATCTGCCTGAGGGTGTTTCTGCCCTGAGCTTCCAGCTGACTTGGCTGTGTCAGAGCCCTTCCTGGGCCAGCCCAGTGGCTGGTACTGTCTCTTCCCCAGCACACAGGAGATCTTCCCGGAGCTTTCCCTTTCTGAGCAAGCCAGAAAACATGCACATGCCAGAAGGTCTCACAGAAAAACAGTGATGTCCATAAGTGTGCACCCACTGCAGCAACTTTCTATACTCAGCTCTCATGCAGGGAGGTTAGATGGGGAGGCTGGGGAGGATGACTGCACAGTACCCACAGGCCATGGATGTGCTTGGAGTACAGATCAGTCTTGGGGGTGGACAGACTCTCATGCCACCACATGCAGCTGGCCGGGAGACAAGCCAACAGCACACCGGGCAGTTTCCCCTCGGTGTGTAGTGGGGGCTCCGCAAACTCCCGTGCTCCGGGGCCATCTCCGCGGCTTGGGCGATTCCCCCGCTTTGCCTGGAGGATGGGACTCCTTTCTCAGACAGTGGCAGGTGCCTTATCCTCTCGCCGGGCTGTTTTCCTCCCCCGGCCGCTGCTCTCGCTCTCCTTGTTGTGCTCCAGCGGCTCTTTCACAGCGCTCAAGGTCGAGGCCGGCCGGCTGGGGGGTGCGCGCAGCCCCGTTTTCGGGGGGTGCCCCCGCGTTCAAGGCTGCCGCTGCCTTCCCACGCCCGGCGCAGGTGCTGCGGGCCCGGTTCTCACGGCTGGCTCTCACAACAGCCCCCGCCCGGCGGGACGAGGCGGGGCGGGGTCCAGGGGTCCCCCGTGCCCCTCAGCTCTTGGCGGGCGGTGGGTCCTAAGAGGGCCGGCCCGGGACCGGAGCTGCCCGCCAAAGGCCGGCGACCCCCGCGTCCCGGCCGGGGGCTCCCGGGGCAGCGCGGCGCAGCCCCCGCGGCGCGGGGCGGGCGGGGGTCTCCGCGGGCGGCGGGCGGGACCCGCGGTGCCCAATGGCCGCCCGCGCCCGGACATAAAAGCGGCGGCCGCGGCTCCGCGCTCCCTCCGCCGGCCGGGCCCCCCGGAGCCGCCCCTCCCCGCCGCCGCCGCCATGGGCCGCCCCCCGCCGCCGCTCCGCCGGGTCCTCGTCTTCCTCAGCATCTTCCTGCCGCCGCTGCTGCCGCTGGCCGGGAGCGCCGCTGGCGCCGGGACACGCCGCGCCCGTGAGCCAGGAGCGAGGGGGGCGGGCTGGTGGGGGGGAAATCCCTGCCTCATCCCCAGGGGCTGCGGTGGGCGCCCGCCGCATCAGGGAAGCTTGCTCATCCCCCCGCGATGGGCAGTGTCGGGGGGTTCCCCTGCCACTGGAGATGTCCCCGTTCTACTCATCTCCTGCCGGCATGTCCTTGACGCCAGTGCATACTTGTCACCCTGACAGCATGGGGACCCCTGCGTCCCCAGGGGCCCTGTACTACTGCCTAGAAGGCTTGGGGGGTCCCTACCTTCCCTGAGCGGGGACGAGGGGTGCAGTTCTTCTTCTAGCCCCAGAGGAGATCCTGAGGCGCCCCTGGATGCTCCTGGTCCCTCCCCGCACTGGGCTTTGCCGGGACGCCCAGGCGGCGAGCTGCAGGGCGGCTGTGCAGGTGGATCCCCGCTGCGGCCGCCCCGCCTGATCCCTGGCCCGGCTCCCTTTTGCCCGCAGCGGCTGCCAGCCCCGTGTGTGCAGCCTCACGCCAGGCCGCTTGCATTTCCGGCTGCATCCCCGTTCCCTGGCTCTGCGATGGTGAGCAGCAGTGTCCTGACGGCACGGACGAGCAGTGCGGTGAGTGGCACCCATCCAGTGTCATGGGGTGGCCTGGGGAGCTGTGCTGCACAGGAATCAAGGGGCCCTGGTGCTCTGGGGAGTGGTGGGGCAGGACAGGACAGAGGCACCTCAGTCTTTGCTGGCTCTGCCTGTGTAGCATCCTGCAAGGACATATGTGCTCCAGAGATCCTTGGAAATATCTGTGGCATGAGTACACATCCTGGAACCTGTGCTCCTTGGACACTGCCAGCACCTGTCCCGTGCCAGGACAAAGTGGACCCTTTTGTTCTGCCATAGCAGTAGGCCCCAGTGACTGTGTGTTGTCCCTGCAGATGTTGCCTGTGGCGGGGACCCCCATGTCTGGCAGTGTGACGATGGCCGGTGTGTTTCTAGCAGCTGGCGCTGCGATGGTGCTGCTGACTGCCTGGATGGCTCTGATGAGCAGGACTGTGGTATGTACACTCTGCTGGGGGGCCTGAGTGGGGGTGGCTGGAGATGCAGGGCAGGCTGGTAAGTGCTGCACTGTTTCCTCAGTGTGCGGGACAAAGAAGGTGCAGTGTCCAGGCACCCACCACTGCATCCCACACTGGGAGCTGTGCGATCGGCACCAAGACTGTGAGGATGGCTGGGATGAGGAGGGGTGTCCCCTGCAGCCCTGTCTGCCTGGGCAGTGGCAGTGCAGGAACAGGGTGTGCATCATGGCCGAGTGGAAGTGCAATGGGATTGACGACTGTGGTGATTCCTCGGATGAAGATGTCTGCGGTAAGCAAGAATATTGGATGCGCCTCAGAAGGGTGAGACCCGTCTGGGCCATGTGTGAATTAGGGAGTGCTTTGTTCTCCTGGGCCCCAGCTTCCCTTGGGATGGTGGCAAGCTTCCGAGGAAGCTGTTGATGCTCTAAGGGGCCTTCTCAAAAGTCTGGGACCCACGGTTTCCCCTGTGCCCAGGGTGCTGGTCCACCCTGCTGACATGAGCTGTGTGTGCCATAGCCCCCTGTACGCCTGGCATGGTGCGGTGTGATGAGGGCAAGTGTATCCTGGAGTCCCTGATGTGCGATGACAAGGATGACTGCCTCGATGGCACGGATGAGCCCAGCACATGTGGTAAGTTACATGCAGCTGCTGGTTGCTGCCCAGCTGGGAGGGGAGCCACAGAGCTGTCCTGCCTCATGTCACCCTTTGCTGTATCCCCACAGGTCGGAGCTGCTTTGTACGCAATGGGGGCTGTGCAGAGACATGTACTGACACGCACTGGGGAGTGCAGTGCTCCTGTGGAGCTGGCTGGGTGCTGCAGGCAGATGGGCAAAGCTGTGCTGGTAAGGGGAGGTCAGGGTGCATGTGCTTCCGTGACGTATGGCATTGGCCACTGACAGCAGTGTCTCCACAGAGCCCATGCTTCTGGGGAAGCACCTGCCTCTGCCCTGCTCCTGCCTGTGTGTCACACCTGGGCCCATAAAGATTGTGCCTAGACAATGTCCCAGCATCAGCTGGTGCATTGTGGGGCTGAGGCCTATGTTCTGGTATCTAGACAGCTTGCCTGTAGTCCCAGGGGCGCAGTGGCAATGCTGTCTGGGGCAGGCTGCTGACCTCACCTATCCATGCAGATGTGGACGAGTGCTCCCTGGAGTACAGCCCCTGCAGCCAGCTGTGCACCAACACCCCAGGCACTTTCAGCTGTGCATGTCTCCAGGGCTACACCCTGCGGCATGGCACCGCCTGCGAAGTGGCAGGTAGGGAGAGGAGGGGAGCCCAGGCCGGATGAGGGCTGGGCAGTGCCCCCCACTAGCCATGTCCCTGGTCAGTGAGTGACTTTCCTCTCACCCTGGCAGACAATTCAACACAGATCCTGGTGGCCGTGGGGCAGGACCTGGCAGTTCTGGATGTACGGACCCAAGCCTACAGGCCTCTGCTCTCCACTGAGACTGAGCCCCGCGCCCTGGTGTATGACCTGCTCCAAGAAACCTACTACTGGCTGACAGAGGATGGAGAGCTCCGTGTTCATCACCCAGGGGAAGGCACACAGCCTCTCTATGCAGGTGAGGAGGACCAAGCTTGCTGTGTGCTGTAGCAGGGCTGAGATGGGTGCTGAGAGCTGGCCTGCAGCCCCAGTACTGATTTTCCTGTATAGAGGAAGGGGCAGCCTGAGTTTGCCACACAGCCTGGAGCAGGTGTGCCTTAAAACTGCTCTGTCTCTACAGATGCTGGAGAGGTGAACAGCATCTCTGTGGACTGGTTCACAGGGCAACTGTACTGGGCCAGCAGCCATCCCCCAGCCATCTGTGCAGGGCTGGGTGATGGCCGTGGCTACGTGACAGTGCTGGGGAAGGACATTGCACCAGAGCAGCTGACAGTACATCCAGCTGCAAGGTGAGCAGTGAATGAGCCAGGGCTGGCCCAGGCTTCTGGGATTGTAGTGCTGGTGCTGACCATGCGGTGCCTGCTGTGGGGCATGGCAGCACTGGTATTACCCTGTGAAGTGGGTGCTGAGTCCCTGCCCCCAGGTCCCTGTACTGGGTCAACCGTGGACAGAGGGGCCGGACAGTCATTGCTGCAGCCGGCATGGATGGCTCAAACCGGCGGGAGCTCACAGTTGTGTCCATGGAGGAGCCTGTGGGGCTGAGCCTGGACCATGTGGCTGGCAGGCTGTACTGGATCAGCGAGTACAAGGAGGTAGGGATGAGGGGCAGCAGGGCTCTCTCCCACCCAGGGAGATGATGAGGTGGGAGTTGAGAGGGTGGCCTTGATTTCCACTGTGTCCATGGCCAAAGCATGGGAGGGAGCAGGGAGCGGTGCCTAGGTCTGGCATACGTCCTTGAGCTGGGAGGAGAAGGGCCAAGGTGTGGGGACAGGGAGTGCCACATGGCCACCGTGCCTTGCCTTGTCCCCAGTCCATCGAGACACTGCGGGTGGATGGCAGCGGGCGTCACTCCTTCCATGCTGTTTTGCGGAGCCACACGGAGCCACTGGGCCTGGCCGTGTTTGAGAGCCGGTTCTTCTGGACTGATGGCACAGAGCTGGTGTCAGCCACCTGGGCCTCACCCCAGGACCATGCAGTGCTGCTCCGTGCCTCTATCTCAGCTTTCACTGTGCTGCACGCACTGCAGCAGCCTCCCAGTGAGTACCTGCAGGTGCTGCATTGCTGCAGGGCTGGCAGCATGGCAGCAACCCCCACTACATCCCTGGGTGCTAGGGAAAGCTCACTGGGTCCTGGAGCTCACCAGGTCCTGCCCAATGGTTTGCCTGGTTCTGTGATGAGGGATTGTGGGGCTGGTACAGAGGGGACCTATAAAACTGAAGGAAAGGCCCATGGCTTTTGGTAAACCTGAGGCCACTTAACTCACATGACATTGCTACCCTGCCTCCAGCCATTATCCAGTCCCAGGACAACCTGTGGCTTTTGGGGATTTGGAGAGATACTGGGGTCATGACTGCCTGAGCTTTTAACATCCTCTTGCTCCCAGGGGACACTGCTGCATGTGCTCTGGGCCTGTGCAGTCACCTATGCCTCCTGTCCCCTGTGCATCCTCGGGGCTACCAGTGTGCATGTCCAGAGGGCCTCTTCCTCCTGCCCTCAGGGAAGTGTGCAGGTGAGCAGGGTCTGGCTCTTTGGGGTGGTGTACATCCATGTGGGAGTTGGAGGAGGGCTATAACGAGCTGTGGCTTTGGTGGGATGAGGTTCCCAGCACACACCAGTGCTGTGACATTTCTGTCTTGGCTCATTCTGGTGACTCCGTCCAGTGTCCCTGAGGCTGTGCTCACACACTGCCCTTATGCTCTGCAGAGCTGTCCATCGTGTATGCATCAGGAAAGGCCATCTCCCTGGTGCATGTGGGCCCTGGACCACACACCAAACAGGTGCAGGAGTGGCAGGAGCCCTTCCACCTGCAAGATATGGACTGGCAGAGGTCAGTGCTCTATGGGACAGATGACCGTGGGACTCTGCTGCGTGTTGTGGGCCACCCTGGCAGGAGAGAGGCCATTGTGACTGGGCTGCCAGGTGAGAGACTCCATGGGATGATGGAGGGCACACTCCCTTTCCTGGTACCTCCTGAACCCTGAGGATCTCCTGGGTGCAGAGCACAGTGGTCTGAGTGGTCTGTGCAGAGCACAGTGAGGCCACATCAAGGCAGTGGGCAGCTGTGCCCTGGGTTTAGGGTCTAGGGGCACCCAGACAGAGATGCAGGGTCATGGGACAGCCTCATAACTGCTTGCCTGCCTGCTCTTGCCAAGTCTGCTCTGCCCGTGTGGACATCCGCTCCGGGGACCTGTACTGGCTCGCATGTAACCGGAGGGACATCGGCGTGATCCGGACATCTGACAAGTCCCCGCGCATCCTGCACCGTGCTCGCAGCAGCATCCAGCACCTCTTCCTGGACTGGCAGCACGGTGCCCTGTACTGGCTGGCCCGTGGGCAACCCCTGCAGGCACTGAGCCTGGCCGGGGGTGTTCCATGGGATGCCTGGAATGAGACGTGGCCTGGAGATCTGCCTGCGGCCATGGACAGCAGAGCCTTCAGTGTGCTCTGGAGCTCAGCCCTGGGTGAGCCCTGGTGGGATCTGAAGCAGGGAGTGGAGGTGGTGGATGTAGGCAGGGGTGATCAGCCATGTCCCACATACAGCAGTTCCCTGCCTGGGCAGTGGGGTGCTCATGGGGCAGACTCAGGACCCTGGCCTCAGCCACGAGGTCCCTGCTGTAGCTGTGGGTTGTGGGGTGCAGGGTGAGCCATGAGGGGTGCAGGCAGGCTCTAGGTCCTACCATGCCTCTACCTCACAGGCCTGCAGGCGCTGAGTCTGACCAAGCGGCAAGCAGTCACCCTGGCACCCAGCTGGTCCCATGGCCTTGTGGCCGCCTTTGAGCCGTACCTGGTGTCAGCAAATGGGACAGCTCTGCTGCTGTGGGACCGGAGGACGCTGGCCCTTGTTCTGTCCCTGCCGGCAGTGGGTGTGCAGGGAGCGGTGGCCTTCGTGGGCTCAGAGGTGCAGGCTGGTAAGAATGGCCATGGCTTTGTGCCTGGTGCTGCTGTAGCTGGGTGGCCCATGCTACTCTGAGCTGTGGCAGGGTGCCTGGCTACTGCTGGTCATGTGGGGTGCTCTGGGAGATGCCTGGAGTGTGGGGAGGGTATGGGCCCAAACAAATTCGAAATCCTCTGCCAGTGCCACCAAGCAAAGGGTCTGCCGTGCCACTCCTTCCACGTGTGACCACCAGTATGAGGACAATCACGAGCACCACTGCTGCTCAGCCTACCACCTCCACCACAACACCACTGCCAAGCCAGACCACCACTGCACTCAGCACTACTCCTGCACCAACCAGCAAGGCTACCACATCACAAACCACCAGCAGACAGCCCACATCAAAGAAGACCACCTCTGCACCAACCACTGCCCGGACCACACCGACCAAGACTACCACTGTGCAGCCAGCCACCAGCACCACTCGATCTTTTACAACTAAGATCACTGCCCTACAGCCAACCACAACCACCCCAAGCTCAAACAGTTCTGCACGGGTGGTGACACCTACCCCACCCCTCCAGTCCAGCACTGCACACCCCCTGACCCCAGTTCTTCATCTGTCCTGTTCTCGCACGCACGTGCCCTGCCGTGATGGCACTGGGTGTGTGGCCCAGGAGTACCTGTGTGATGGGGAGAAGGACTGTGCAGATGGCTCTGATGAGGATGGGTGCGCCCAGCTCTGCAACACCCCAGGTAGGAGCCATTCTTCTGTCCCCTATGCAGCTGGGTCACCCTGTGCCAGGGCTTCTGGCTGTTTCCTACTGGGGTTTTGGGACAGGGTCCTGGTAAAGTCTGTGTCCTGGGCTCTGATGCTTATGATGTGACATACTGGTTCCTTCTGAGCTTGGCACCAGGCTTGAAGTGCTGTTGGAAAAGGATAGAGTTGATCTCCCTGTTCATAGTGGTCTAGATGTGGCTGAGTTGAGACTGCCACAACCGCCTTGCTCAGGACCTAGGCTACTGGAGATGCACTGTCTAGGAGGGACCAAGCCTTGTCACTTGTGGGGCCTTTCTAAGTCTCTGAAGGGGGTAGCAGAGGGTCTGGGCACCCTGGCTGCCTTCTGCGGGCAGTGCAAAGCCCCTTGTCTCCCCAGGGGCCTTCCACTGTGCGAGCGGAGCCGTGTGCGTCGGGGCGGAAGAGCACTGCGATGGGGTGCCACAGTGTCCCGACGGCTCAGATGAGACGGGCTGCTGGACCCCCACGCAGGAGTGTGCCCTGCGCTGTGACTCTGCCACCCGCTGCATCCCCAGGAGCTGGCTGTGTGATGGCCATGCCGACTGCCTGGACCACATGGACGAGCAGGGCTGCGGTAAGACCCTGGGGCTGAATGAGATGGACTGTTGGGGTTGCCTGCCCCACAGGTGGATGAACTAGGTTTCTTGTGGGTCCAGGAGAAGGCACTGCCCAGGGCAACCTGCTGAGAGGGGACAGTGCCCCTTGCTCAGCCCTGGCCTTTGCCCACAGTGCTGAAGGAGTGTGGTCCGGCTGAGTTTTCCTGTCGGAGCGGGCAGTGCGTGGCCCTGGCCCTGCACTGCGATGGTGACCACGACTGCCAGGACGGCTCAGATGAGGAGGGCTGTGCTGTGCCCCGGCCACTGCTCTGCCGTGAGGGTGAGGTGACGTGTTCCCACAGTGGGAAGTGTGTGCCAGAGGCCTGGCGCTGTGATGGTGCTGCTGACTGTGGGGATGGCTCAGACGAGCAGGTGAGTGGAGCAGTGGGGACACAGCCTGTCCCCACGCATGCCCAGGAGGGTGGGTAGCCCTTTTCACCCTCTGCCTTTCAGGGCTGCCCTTGGGAGGAAGAGCTGTGTGAGGACCAGCAGTGGGGCTGCTCCCATGGCCGTGAGTGCATCCCCGATATCTGGCGCTGTGATGGAGAGACCGACTGCACTGATGGCAGTGACGAGGCTGGCTGTGAGCAACACCCTTATTTTATTCCCTGTCTCACCCAGGGGTGGGTGGTGGGTGCTCAGCTCAGAGGGAGATGGGTATGTGTCCATGCTGAGGTGAAGGGCCCCATATGCTGGCTGCCTATTCCCAGCAGCTGTGGTGGCTCCAGGTCTTGAGTAGCTGTTCTCCCTGCAGGGGCCAGTAGCCTTTGGATTAATATAGCCTGAAGCCAGGCTACTGCCACAGCTCTGAATGTGGCTGCAGTGAGCTCTGGGCAGCCCCTGGGAGCAGCTAAATCTGCCCCAAATGAGCAAAAGGAGCTGGTGGATGAGGCTCAGAGCAGCCTTTCCCACATGTCCCTGCAGGCCACCCTGCTCCTTGCCAGAGTAATGAGTACCCCTGTGGGCTGGGGTCCTGCCTGAATGCATCCCTGGTGTGCAACGGCCGGCAGGACTGTGCGGATGGCTCAGACGAGGGGGGGAACTGCTCTGTGCCCTGCCAGCGGTCCTGCACTCATCTCTGCTACTCCTCGCCCCAGGGCCCTGTGAGTGCCAGCAGCACTGGGGCAGGGGCTTGTCATGCCATGATGCCCTGCTGCAGCTGCAGAAGGGAGCCTCGTGTCCCCAGGGTAGGCAGCTGATGGTGCCTTTTCCCCCAGCGGTGCTGGTGCGGCCCAGGCTATCACCTTGCTGTGGATGGTCTGTCCTGCATGGACATAGACGAGTGCACGGAGTGGGGCAAGGGAGCCTGCAGCCAGACATGCCTCAATGTCCCAGGGTCCTACAGCTGTGGCTGTCTCCCTGGCTATCTGCTGGAGCCCGATGGCCACGTCTGCAAACTCACTGGTAAGTCCTGGGGTGGCCAAGCAGTGCTGAGGCTGGCTCTGGCCCTCTAAGATACACAAGGGGCTGGTGGATACTTGTCCCCCTGTGTCTGCTGCCCATGGGAAACCTCATAGTCCTGTGAATGGGCTGAGTCCCAGCAAGCTCCAATGCCTGAGAGTGCTGTGTCCTTTGCCTGCATGTGCTGGGACCATGGGACCATTAGTGCTGAGCAGGGTCCATGTGGCTCTGTCCCCCAGGACCAGAGCCCAAGCTGCTGGTGGCTGTGCAGTCCGAGGTGTTGTCCTATGGCCTGCGGAGTGGCCATGAGGAGGTGGTGCTGGCCACTGACAAGGATCGTGTTGTCTTCTCACTTGACTATGACTTGGTGGAGAGGAAAGTCTTCTGGATGGACCTGGCCACAGAGAGCATCCGCTGGCAGGACCTCAGCTCAGGAAAGAAAGGCACACTGGTGAAAGGTGGGTTGTGACAACGTGGCGTTAGCAGGGCTGGCCTCCCCGCACTGTGCAGGTTGCAGTGGGGTGCCAAGCTGTGATCCCTTATGTGGAGAAGCACTAGTGGGAGCAAGGTTGGGAAGAGCCAGAGCTCCTGGGATGGAGGAACCTGGGCTGGGAGCATTATGCTGAAGGGCCATGCAGCTGTCACTCCACACAGGTGCTGCCTCTTGGATGCATTTCAGGTGTGAGATCAGACTGTATAGCAGTGGACTGGCTTGGGAGGAACCTGTACTGGACAGATGGGGTAGCAGGGCAGGTGCTGGCCACTCGCTTGGGGGCTGCCTGGCAAGGGATACCAGAGTACACTGTGGTGATGGATGGAGACCTGGACCAGCCCCACTCTCTGGTGCTCCAGCCTCTGGCAGGGTAAGTTTGGGACAAGAGGACATGGGGACCTCCTTGCCATCCCTGCCCTGCCCCATTTTCCTCTGTGGAGGCAGATGAGAGGTTGGGGAAGAGGTGGGATGGCTTCACCTTGGTGCTTTGGGGACTGCATGACAAGGCAAGAAAGAGCCCAGACACCTTCCCCTGCCCTGCATGGAGCTCTCAATACACCCATGATGAGAAGGGAAGCTCCAGGCTGATTTTCTGGGCTGCCTTGGTGCTGGGTCGATGCTGTCTCAGGTCCATAGGTTCGTACCTGTCTTCCCACTAGGCTGATGTACTGGTCAGAGGTGGGGAGCCACTCACGGCTGATGGAGGCCAGTATGGATGGGAGTTGGCGGCATGTGCTGCTGGCCCAGGGACTGGGCTGGCCCACAGCACTGGCCCTCGACCTCCCCACCCAGAGGATCTTCTGGCTGGATGAGAAGCTGGGCAGTGTTGGTTCTGCACGTCTGGATGGCAGCAGTGTGAAGGTGTGGTGGGGCACTGATGATGGGACTCTGATGGGACCAGGGTGGGCGCTGACAGACTCTCTGACAGGTCCTGAAGCTGCACTGGGTCCGGAGCCCCTTTGCAGCAGCTGTGTGCGAGGGGCAGCTCTACTGGTCGGAGAGGAAGACATGGTCTGTGCAGCAAGTGGACAAGGCCAGCGGCAAGAACAGGACCGTGCTGCTCAAACGACACGGGCAGCCCCATGGCCTCCAGGTACCTTCTTGGGGAGCCCCAAGCCCTGCAGTGCCTGCTCTGCTGATCTTCCATCCTGCACAGTGCTGTTGTCCTCTGAGTGAGGAGGCACTGGGAGCTGTACCCCCATCCCAGTGGTCCTTGAGCAGCAGTCTCTGTGGCCAAGTGTCCCTGGTCCTCTGGGAGCATCTCTGCCTCACCATCTGCCCCAAGCTGGGCGGTGTGTGGGTGTTGGTATCATGGTGTGGTGTCAGTCGTGCTCAGCTCTGCCGGCAGGTGCTGACTGAGCTGAGGCTGAGCCTGCTGTCCCACAGGTGATGCACCCAGCCCTGCGCCCCGCAGCCCCCAACCCGTGTGAGACGCGCGGCTGCTCCCACCTGTGCCTGCTGAGCGCCAGGCACACTGGGCAGTGCCGCTGCCCTGCTGGGCTGATGCTGGCCGCCAATGAGACTACCTGTCTGCCCATCCGTGATTCGGCCTTTGCCCTCCTGGTCTCACCGGCAGCTGTGGCACAGGTACCATCCTCGAGCCAGCCTTGGGGGCTGCTGTTCTCACCACTGTCAGGGAAGAGGGGTTCCCATCCTAGTGCTGCCTCTTCCTCCAGGTCTACCTGAAGGACCTGCCTGCATCAGCTGGATCCCAAGGGCTTCCCCCGCACCGAGCCCTGCCTTTGGCCAAGGTGAGCCGCCTGATAGCTGTTGACTATGCAGTGAAAGACAAGAGTTTGTACTTTGCAGAAGTGGGAGGCAATTCCATCGGAATGCTGCGCATGAAGGACTCGGGACGGCTGTCCTGGAAGAAGGCAGTAGCTGTGGAGGGCACGGTGACATCCCTGGCCTTGGACTGGCTGAGTGGGAACCTTTACTGGATTGGGGGACAGCCACCCACCATCCATGTGGCAGCTCCTAGGGGGCGGTGGGCCCTGGCACTACTCAGCGAGGGGCTGCAGGGTGCTGCCTGGCTGGCACTGTGCCCTCGTGCTTCCACCATGTGCTTTGTCACAGCAGCTGGCAGCCATGGGCGTGGCGCTGTGGTGGAGTGTGCGGCCATGGATGGCACTGGCCGCAGAGCGGTCTGGAAGAGAGCCCGGGCTCCCACTGGCCTTGCCTTTGGGGGTGCTGGCACCAGGCTGTACTGGGCAGACCATGGTGAGTGAGGACTGAGCCAGGACACTGCAGGAGCTCAGTCTGCAAAGCACACCCTGGCACAGCCCTGAGGGGTGGCCCGGAGCCCTCTCTGTCACCACCCTGAAGCCTCTCCCTCTGTGCCTTGCAGAAAGAGGTACCATCAGCAGTGTTGAGCTGGATGGATCCCGCTTCCGGCTGGTGCGGGAAGGGCTGCATGGTCTCTCACACTTTGCCGTAGGAGAAGGCTTTCTGCTCTGGAGCACAACCTCTACCAATGGTAGGTCTGTCTGCTGTGCTTTGCCCAGCTCCTCCTACTGCACTAGGACACGGGGTTCTGCCAGTCCCTCTGGGGTGCAGGCTTGACCCTCTGTGAGGTGAAGGGCAAGCTAGGGGACCTCCCAGCTGAGGCACCCCTGTGGGAGGAGGTAGAGCAGTGCTGACCCCATGTGTCTCCAGGGTCCAGCAAGATCTGGCACAGCCGGCTGGAGCAGGCTGAGAGCTGGTGGTTCCTGATGGAGCAGGAGCTGGTAACCATGAGGATTTACAGCCAGTTCTCACAGGAAGGTGGGTCTGGGACTGCCTCAGCCCAGAGCATCTGTGGGTTTCAGCTGTGCCTTGGGGTGGCCATGCTAACCAGTGCTGTTTTGGCAGGCACCAATGGCTGTGCGAAGAGCAATGGGGGCTGTGCCCAGCTCTGCCTGCCCAACCCTGCAGGGCGGCAGTGCCGCTGCTCCCCCGGATACCACCTGGTGCATGGGGCAGCCTGTGCGCTGGCACCACCTTGCCCCACCCCGCTGCAGGCCTGCCCTGACCTCCAGAGCTGCATTTCCAGAGAGCAGGTCTGTGATGGGCACCCCGACTGTGCCGATGGCTCCGATGAGTCTGACTGTGAGTGCCTGCCCACAGCTGGGGCATGCTGGGGTCCTGGGCACGGGACAGCCTGCCCAGTCTCCCCCAGTTTGGGAAGGGGGGTCTTACCTGAGTCTCTGCTGATCCATGCCCATCCCTCCAGGCGCCTCAGTGAAGGTGGGAACGCAGGTCCCTGCAGTGGCACCATCAGGAATGTCCCACGTAGAACAGACACCAGTCTCATCCATAGCTGCACCCCAGCCGTGGCAGCCCCGCCCCAGCCTATCTACAGCCCCTGGTCCCCAGGAGCATGGAGAGCCCTTCGTGGAGCCCCCCAGCACAGAGGAGGTGCTGGGGGCTGTGCCCTGCAGCAGCGAGACATGCAACCTGCGCGGGGACTGTGCCATCGAGGCTGGCCAAGTGACGTGCCACTGCGCCCTGGGCTATCGTGGTGACTACTGCGAGGAGGCCGAGGTGCAGCCCCTGGCAGGACCCATTGTCCTGGGGGTGGCCGTGCTTCTGCTGCTCGCTGCTGCTGCTGTGGGGGCCCTGGCCTACATGCGGAGGCGGGACAGGCGCAGGAGGTGAGCTCTGGGGCTGGACTGAGCCAGGTACAACTGGGAATAGAGAGGGACAGGGTCTCCTTGCCTAGGAACAGTGTGGAGTCCTGGTGCACTCCTGGGTTTTATGGAAACCTTCAATCACCCCAGCAGGCTGCTGCCAGGGGCTGTGGCAGAACTTTGGGATCTGCCCCATCTCTAGGAGTTGGCCATGCCATCCTCAGTGTACATTTTTCCCTCTCCAGGACCTCGAGCACTGCTTCCACTCGGGTGCTGACCCTGTACCACCGTGAAAGTGATCCAGAGGAAGAGGATGAGGAGGAGGAAGAGCTTCCCCCCAAGAGTGATACATTTGTGAATGAAGCTTACGAAGGGAAAGAGGTGAGTAGCATCTGGAGCAGGCCCTGCTAGGGACCCCTCTGCCACCCTGCAGTGCCCCAGGGCCCAGTGCTGGCATGGTGCCCACTCCTGAAGCAAGCTCAGCCCTCCTGCTGAAGGAGGAGGGCAACACCAGGGGTGTCTAGAGTCTGACAGGACTGTCCCACTGCCTGTGGCTGGACCCCCTGTGCCAAGGTGTGGGGTGGGCTTAGAGAGGTTGGGTCAGACTCACCCCTGATACACCCATCTGTGATTTCTGCAGGAGCTGCCAGCCCTGCTGAGGAAAGAACCATCTCACATCAACACCGTAATTTCATAAAGGAACGTTGTGCAGCATCTCTTGTGCCATTGTGGTTTGTGAGTGGGCCAGAGAGGGGGGATTGGTTGCTCTTTCTAGATGTCTAAGACCTAGGGAATGTAAGAGTGATGAAAAAAAATGTTTGGGAGGTTTATCAGGAAGTCTCCAAGTCCAACACACTCTCTGAGACTGTCCCTTGAGTACTGTCCCTCTGCAGCAAGGCTTAGCTTGCTGACCAGGGTGCTTTGGGCTCACCTTGTATAAGAATCTGGCCAAATAACTCTGCAAGGAAGCTGGCTTGGCTCTTACCTTGTTATGCAGGGGGCTGAAAAAGATTTTATAGTGGAGTTCTGACCTCCTGAGTGTCCCTTACAAACCAGTGAGACCAGTTTTACCACCTCACACCAAGCTAATTTTGAAAGGGGAAATAAATGCTATTTTTTTCTCCGTGATCTTCCTCCCCCCACCCTCCCCACTCCACCCTGAAGGGGCTGTGCTGCAGGAAGGATTGACCATGGGGGAAAAGTCCTTTGGGAAAGTGCTATAAAAGCTAGCTCTGCCCTTTTACAGACCTTTCTTCCCTGCTTCAGGGAAGCTGGGTGAGCTGTGCCCTCTGGCTCTCAGCCCAACCTGCCTGGCAGAAAGCCCATAACCATCCCGCAGCACAAACCCATTGCTTTGAATTTATTTTGCTGTTCGCACAGTCCTGAGCTGGGCACAGATGTGAGACAGGTGCTCCCCTCCCCTACTGCCAGCTCTGAAGGTTCTGACCTGTATGTCACTTACATGGGAACACCAAAGCTGTCTCTGCCCAAGCTGCTGTGCACGGTACAGGAAGATGAGGTAAAAGCAGCACGGAGGGACTGGAGCCACCTCTGGTGCTCAATCCAGCATGGCTTTGGCACAGTTGTAGATCCTGGAGCACAGCAGGCTTTTGAGGAAGTTGCAAATATTCAAAAGAGGTCCTTGGTCTTGTTTCCAGCCTGTTCAGAGGGGCCCCAGGAGATGGACATGGAGTAGAGGCAGGGGCCAGCACTGCTCTTGGTGCCAGGAAGGTGACTGCTGTCCCAGTGCTGGGGCTACAAGTCAGAGTCACAAGGTGGGCGTCTTCCCCAGTGCTGTCCATCTTGCTCATCCTCCAGCACATCCCAGGGATTGCTGTAAGCTCTACTGGAGCCCGACCTAGCCTCTGTCACAGGGGTGGGGGGCAATTTGGGAGCCCTGCACTCCTTGCTGCAGTGATGGAAGCTGAGGGCAAGGGCCAGCCCGCCCAGGATCTCCAGACAGCTTCCCAGATAGCTCAGTACCAAGCTGTAGCCGACGGTCAGAGTGCTGCCAGACGGTGCAGGCAGCGCCCACAGCTCCTGAGTGTACCAGGAGCTGGGCACGAGGCTCATCAGCCCAGAGAGGAGCAGCACCAGCCCTGCCACGCCGGCCACCAGGTGCCGGGGCTCCGGCTGCCAGCAGCGAACGCCCAGGGCAGCCACCACCAAGCCCACCAGGGTGACCACCAGCGAGGAGGGCATCAGCCCTTGGGCCACCCGCACGGGCACCTGCTCAAAGTAGCCCAGCTCGTCAGCCTGCCCGCACAGGCGGTCATGGGTGCTCTGCCGCTCCCTGCATATGTCCCAGATGCCCTGCTCCCAGACGACGTCCCTGGGCTGGTCAGGTATGAGGCTCACCTGCCTCCAGCTGGGTGCCAGCGTGCCCGTGAGCGTCAGCAGGAGCCCGCAGGGGCACAGCACCAGCCCCACGATCATCTCCGGCGGCGTCCGCATGCTGGGGAGGTGGGTGAAGCGGGCTCCGGAGGGCTCCCGCTCGCCCGAGGTCCGCGGGGGCTCGCAGGACAGGAGAGGCGGTCCCGGAGCCCCTGAGGCGGTCCCGGAGCCCCGAGGCGGTCCCGCAGCCCTGAGGCGGTCCCGGAGCCCCTGAGGCGGTCCCGGAGCCCCTGAAGCGGTCCCGGAGCCCCTGAGGCGGTCCCGGAGCCCCTGAGGCGGTCCCGGAGCCCCTGAGGCGGTCCCGGAGCCCCGAGGCGGCCCCGCAGCCCTGAAGCGCTCCCTGAGGGGGCAGTCTCGGAGCCGCCCCAGCCCGGCCGGGCCCGGGGCGGTGCGGGCAGGAGGCGGTGCCGGCGGGCGGAGCCCGGGCCGGGCAGGGCTGGCGGCACCTTTCAGGGGGCGGGAGCTCCGGCTCCCGCTGTCCCCTCGCAGGTGGCGGCATGGGGGCCGTGCCCGGGCTGCTGGGGCGGCATAGGACCCTGTTACAGCTCCCTCCATTAACTGCGTGCCAGCTTATTTTGCTATCAAATTAATTAACTAATTAATGAAAATAATTAAGATGAAGTGCAGATCTCACATTTGGTAACTGGCCCAAGAGACCTCTCCTTCAGAGAGAGTTCCTGAGCTTGGCCCTGCTCCTCCCGTCCCACGCTGCCCTCAGAGGGCACCCGCAGCAGCCTGGCTCTCGGCAGGAAGAGTCCCTGGGATGTCCACTGAGACTGGTACGGGAAATCACCACACCTGAGAACGCCACTGGGGGAGTTTGAGCCCCAAAAAGCACTCGTCTTGGACCCTACCAAATTTCCCTGAATTTCTGCCAGTCACACTAAGCCCAGGAGAGGGCAGCATCCTCTGTGGATCAGTTTGGCATGAACAACGCCGGCTGAGCTGGAAGGCTGGCTGCCTGTGTGTGCCCCACGGCATCTCAGCACTGCTGGTTCCTGGCCTTGGAGGAAGGAAGACCTTCCTCTGGAGGGCTGGGCGGGTCTGTGCTGAACCAGCTGCCCCCGGCTCCCTTCCCCACTCCTCCGTCCCACAGCTATTTCCCAAAATCCTGAAGCCCTTCAGCTCTCTGGAGATCATTTTGGGGAGGGATTTTGAAGTTGTTGAACACTGGATCTTAGTCTAGCTGGACGGCAGGGGTGGGTTGGACTCAGCAAAAGTCTCATGTCCTCAGCCACATCTGCAAAGCAGCCAGATTAGCATAGCTCCAGAACAGGAACACCTGGCTTTGTTTTATGCAGCCAGTAGCTTGCTAAAACTTGGCACTCCTCATCTGGGAAACTAAGCTAGGGGTTGCTGATTCCTTTCCTGTCCACTTAACTTCTGTAACTTTTACCCTACTCCAGCCACTGACTCTGTGCCAAGACACTCACTACTGCCCTGGCAGCTGTGGGTCCAACCAACACACCAAATGGTGATGGCCTGATGTGTTTCCTGAGTCTGCCTTCTGCCATGGGATCCCCACACAGGGACAGGTGCTGCAAACCTGAAACCTGGAAGTCCTGACTCTTTCGTGAGCTGTATCTGGACATCTTTCCATCTGGACACCAAGTGGAGGTTGGCTGTGAGATGTAGTGCTCCTGAAGGAGAGGGGGGCAGAGGGAAAGGGCTGGTAGCAAGCTGGGTGGCACAGTGCCATGTATGAGCATCTATCAGTGCCCTTTGCCTCCTCTCAGCTCAGGAGGCTTTTACTAAAGTGACAAATCACAGCTTGGTGGCAGTGCTGTCAGGTATAGCAGTGGTTGTCCATGGACCATCCAAGCCAAGCTGTGAACAGGTGATAGTAAGACCTGAGTCCTGCGTGGCCAGCCAGAACTTTTCTCTCCATCCCAGATGTGTGGGTGGGGTGTGCACCAACCCTGATGGAAAGGGAGGAATTCTCGATTTTGTTGGATTTGTCCACATTTTACCCAGAAAGGCTAAGAAATCTAGAGGGTAATGCCCACCCTGGGCTTTGCAGTGCCTGCCCTAGTATCCCGCTCTGTGCAGCACCTTCCTTTTTCTCTCATCTGTTCCTTCCGCAGTGCTGTGCCCTTCTTGCCTTTGCTCATGCAGGCTTGAGTCTGGGAGGTGCCACTCCTTGGATCTGCAGCTGTAGCAGAAGCTGGATCCCAGGAGTATCATAATTATGAACCAGGGCATGTTTAAAAACCTTGGCCTTTCTAATTTATTAATAATGCCCAGGAGGATGCATCTGCCCTTTGGGCTGATGCCCAGGCTCCTGACTGTGGGACAATGATAAGCAGATTAGGTGATGTGGCCCTGATGCTGGATGACCTGCCCTGAGTAAACTTGGGGGAGGAAATGGGATTAACAGAGCTGTTTCCCGTTGCCACAAAGTTATAGATTGTTCATTTCTTCTCTTTTACTTTCTAATGAGGTGGTATGAAAAGCAATTCAAAGAAATGCCTGGCCCTTTCCAAGCTCTGGGGAAGCATTTAAAGCCATCTGGCCTCAGAGATAAAATGGTCTGGCTGAAACTGCCTTCCTTCCCACATTGCCCTAGCTACTGAGTGGGAAAAACCACCTTACTTGGTATTTCCTACTCCTTCAAGGCTGTGACTTAGTTTTTCCTATATTGGCATGTCACAGTCTTTAAGAACGTGATGGAAACTTTATCCAGGCCTGGTTGAGTTGGCTTGCATTTTATTACTATTTTTTAACACTCCTTTGTAAATTGGAGAAGCAGCAGAATGCCTTGAGCTAATTGGACCTGGAAAAGATCCAGGGCAGGAAAGTCGGAACTTGAGACTGATTCTGAGGAAGAATTTAAAAAAAAAAAAATCATTATGAGGACTTAGTGTTGAGTTGCTTCTTCCAGCCTCAGATACCCTGCATCACTGAAGGCTGGGAATGAAGTCAGGGCAATATTCCTGTGTCCAGCCTGTTCCCTGCCTCTCTAGCTGTCTGCTTCCAGCCACTGGGGGTGATGGCACCCTAGACTGGACAAGTACTAGTGTCTCTCAGGTGACAGTGTGAGGTCACTGTGGATAGGACCAGTAGCTTTTGGGTTACCCCATTGTCACACCAGCTGAGCAGAATTTGCCTGATGCCAGTGGCCAAAGAACACACGCACACAACAATCTCCACAGATCACTACGTAATCCATAATCTGATCAGACTTCTAGGCCCAACTGAGCTTTCAAAATGTGGCTCTGGAGGGAAGAGCTTCCCTGCACAAAGGTAGCTCTGCCCCTCCATTGTTGGCACTGAGACTTGGGGACATGGGGGTCCTTCTCAAGGAGGTTACTCTGACTCCCTTCTTTAGCAGCAGCAGGATCTCTCAGCATCCTGTTTGCTGTGTGAGGAACAGTTGGGGCCAGGGCTGTTTAGCAGGAGCCTGCAGCTGGTAATTCCTGTTTACATCCCACTGACCCTGGGGCTTTGCCTGTGTCACATATGGCAAGATGGCCCCATACCACCACAGTGCCTGCGTGTCCTGCAAGTTACACTGTCCCTGATTCCCTCTTGGGTTCAAAGTGGGCTTGGCCCATGCTGGACACCAAGCCACAAGGCTGCCAGGTCTGTGGACATGTGCTGTGCCACCCGGGGTTGCCCTGGGACTGGCAGGTAGCCAGCAGGCACAATACTTGACCCTGGCTGCATATCATTTATCCTCTCTCTCACCTGAGGAGAATTCACTTTGCAGAGTGTGGCAGTCACCTGTGTCTCACCTGATGTAGGAGATGGGAACTGGTTGAGAACAGTGCCTGTGCAGGCAGGACCTGCACTTAGGGGGCTGCAACTTCCTCTGGTCTAGACATTTATGTCACTCCACTATCCATCTGTTTTTGCCTTTCAGTTGAAACCCTAAATCTCTGCAGGCTGGGATCAAAGCACGATGGCTCAAACAGCGCATGCTGCAACTTTTAGCATAAGATCTGGTTGTCTAAGCCTTTCCTCCGTCTCCATCTCAAAAGAAAACTTCCTTAGTCAGGTGTCCAGGTTGAATGATTTTGTTCTGAGCATTCCATTTTGCTGCTTTTTCTTCTAGTTTTTCCCATGGGGCAATTTCTAAGAGGGCACACTGAGGGCTCTCCTTGCTCTCTAGGCATGGCCCCTGCAGCATGTGAGTGCAACTGGAACACGCTCTGCATTGTGCAAACAGCTGCAGTTGCGATGGGCTTCTCCCAGCCCAGCTCCCAGCTTCCTCCCTGGACACACACACTGCTGTCTTTGTGCCTGCTGGGAGGCCAAGGACGAGCCCCAGGCAGGACAGGGTCTGTGATCCCCCTGGCTGGTTGAACGTGGAAGAGAGATCTGTGTGTGTGCTCCCCAGAGCACAGACAGCAGTGGTCAGCACCCAGCAGGCAGCTCCATGTCCCAGCTATCCAGCCTTTGTGGTGGCACTTCCACAAGCAGATTTATTAGCTTCCACTTGCCCATTGACCAGCCCACCTTACCATAGTGGTAAGAGCAGCCCTGAAGATGCACTCCAGAGGGGTTATCAGACAGCAGGGACGTGTTGGGCATTAAAGAGCTTGCAAGCACCCATACTGGCAGGGCTCACTCCAGGGCTGTGACCCAGCAGTGGCTTAACATACCCAGGCCTGTGGCCATTGCAGTTTTGGCTGTTCCCCCTGCTCAAAATTCAGCGTGAGGGAGCTGCAATTTGGGGTCAGCATCCTGTAATGCCTACAGGGAACAGTAAATCCGTCAGTGATCACTGAGGCCATTCCTGCTCTCTTTCTGCAGCCCAGCTGTGAGTCTGAACACTATTCAGACTGGATCCTGGGAATGAGTTGTTGAAAGCCTTATTAGATGCCCCCCAGGTATTCACTCATCTGTTAACCTCCCTCACTTTCTAAACTGCTGCACTTGGACTTGCTAGATTGCCCAGTGCTGCTTTCAGTTCCGAGAATGATACAAAAAGCATTTTTACAGCTATATTTATTTTTGTCTGACTCAGTCCTGAAATGCTGGGGAGTAGTTTAGACATGAAGTTCTTGTGCTGGGTTTTGGAAGTGCAGCCCTTTTCAGACAAGAGAGCAGTTAAAGCTGTGTCTGGCTGTGGAAACTGCATATTTGTCCAGTTCCTGGGCCACAGATCTTGCAAGCTAAAGGGCAAAGCTAATGCTCGTGGGTGCACAGCATGTTGCAACTGGCAAGGCAAAAGCACTGCTCCATGATGGAGGTTCATCTCATTACACTGTAAATGTGACTCATGTGCATGGACTTTGATCTCCCATTGGGCTGAACACCTGAAACCAAAGTGCAGATGGCTTATGCATGTGCCTTTCTGTATTTGCTGGGAGTTTGGTCAGCTTTGTGGGCCAAACCACTGGACATATGGCCAAGGCTACAGTGGTAAACACCTGCTTAAACCTTTCCCCTTGAGAAAGCCCTGGGTGGGAGACAGCTGTGCCCTCTGCCTGTTCTGGAGGTTGAGAAATTGTGAAACTTCTAATATATGGGAATTCATTCTAATAGTTGTGGGGAGAGATAGCTGCATCTTGCTCTCATGTTATTTCATTGAGTTACAGAATGTTTTGGGTTGGAAGAAACCTTCAAGATCATCTACCTTCAGCCTCCCCCACCATAGGCAGGGACCTTTTACACTAGACCAGGTTGCCCAAAACCTCATCTAATCCAGCCCTCAACACTTTCAGGGATGAAGCATTCACAAATTCTCTGGGCAAACTGCTTCAGTGAATCACCACCCTCACAGTATAGAATCATAGACTATCCTGAGTTGAAAGGCAACCACAGTTGTCTCCAGTTCAGCTACTGCCCCTACACAAGACAACCCCAAGAATCACATCATGCGCCTGAGGGCATTGTCCAAACACTTCTTGAACTCTGGCAGGCTTGGTGCTATGACCCCTTCTCTGTAAAGAATTTCTTATCTAATATCTAATCTAAACCTACACTCTTTCAGTGTAAAATCATTAACCCTTGTTCTACCACTACATTCTCTTGCAAAATATTCCTCTCCAGCTCTCTTGTAGGCCCCTTTAGATACTGGAATCTGCTGTAAGCTCTCCCCAAAGTTTTCTCTTCTCCAGGCTGAGCACCCCCAGCTCTCTTAACCTGCCTTCATAAGAGAGATGTTCCACCCCTCCTCTGGACCTCCTCTGGACTTGCTCCAACAGGCCCATGTCCCTCTCATGCTGGAGGTCCCAGAGCTGGATGCAGCACTCCAGGTAGGGTCTCACCAAAGTGGAGTAGAGGCACAGAATCCCCTCCCTTGCCCTGCTGCCCACATTTCTTCAAATGCAGCCCAGGACAAGTTGGCTTTCTGGCCTGCAAGGGCACACTGAAGATCATGTTCAGCTTTCTGTCCACCAAAATCCCCAAGCTTTTCTCCTCTGTGCTGCTCTCAATCTATTCTCTACCCAGCCTGTATTTGTGGTTGGGATTGCCCCAACCCAGCTGCAGGATCTTGTTGAACATCTGAAGTCTGCCCAGATCTCTCTGGATGGCATCCCTGCCCTGCAGCATGTTGACCACAGCACACAGCTTGTTGTCATCAGCGAGCTTGCTGAGAATGCACCTGATCCCACTGTCCCTGTCACTGACAAAGGCATTAAACAGCTCTGATCCTGGCTGAGACCACCTAACACCACTTGTCACTGGTCTCCACTCGGACATTGAACAGAGGACCACAGCTGTTTTAGTGCCACCACCCAGCCAATTCCTTGTCCACTGAGTTGTCCATCAGCCAAATCCACATCTCTCCAATTTAGAGACAATTATGTTTTGTGGGACAGTGTCAAATGCTTTGCACAAGTCTGAGTAGATTATGTCAGTTGCTCTTCCCTTAGCCACCAACACTGTAACCCTCTCCTAGAAGGCAACCAAATTTGTCAGGCACAATTTGCCCTTACTGAAGCCATGTTGACTGTCACCAATCACCTTATTATTTTCCATGTGCCTTAGCATAGTTTCCAGGAGGCTCTGCTTCATAAGCTTGCTGGGCACCAAGGTGGCACTGAGAGGCTTCTAGTTACCTGTGTTTTTCTTATTTCCTTTTTTAAAAAATGCTTTCCCATTCCCAGTCAGTGGTGCTTCACCAGACTGCCATGACTTCTCAAATATGATGGATACAGGCTTAGCCACTCCTTCTGTGAATTCCCTCTGGACCCACAGATTTATCTCATCAGGTCCCATGGATTTGTGCAACTTCAGGTTTCTGAGATGGTCTCAAACCGTTTCTCCTTCTCCCAATCCCTGCCTTTGACTTTTGCAAGTTGGTTGGTGTGGCTGGAGCACTTGAAAGTGAAGACTGAGGCAAAAAAAAATCATTAAGTACCTCAATCTTCTTTATGTCCTCAATAACCAAGTCTCTCATTCTCCATTTTATAAATGATGTACCTATAGAATCTCTTCTTGTTGCCCTTGACACCCTGGTTAGGTTTAATTCTGTCAGGGTGGGCAGTTCCTAACCTGATCCCTGGCTACAATTTATCTGTATTCCTCCCAGGTTATTCGGCCTTTCTGCCATCCTCTGTAGCCTCCATACAGGAGGGTTTGAGTCTCAGTTTGTCCAGGGACTCCTTGTTCATTCATGTGGGCCTACTGGCATTTTTTCCAGTCTTCCTCCTTATTGGGATGCATTGCTCTGGAGCCTGTAGGAGTTTATCCTTGAGTACAAGCCACCTTTCTGCCTCTTTTCCCTTCAGATCTTTACAAAGCAGATCCCTGAAGAGGCCAAAGTCTGTTGTGGCCAACATGTAGGACCCAGTATTTGGCCTTGTCATACCTTGGCACCTCCATCCAGAGCCTTCCTACCAGTAGATCCCACATCCCATTCTCTCCTTGGGGTGGACTGATCCAAATTCAAAGTGTTTTATACGTGACTTGAATTGATTATCATCTGGATTATGTCAAATCCTGTCTTTGCCAGGTCTTTAAGGTCATCTGATGGGTCTACTTTCTGGCATTCCTCTGGCCTTGTTTTCTTTAACATTATCCACAATATTTCTAAGACAGTGTATCGTGACTTCTAACCCACAGTATGGAACTAGTGAATAGTATGAAAGCCAGGACCGTTTTCCTGCAGTTCCTTTCTGTACATTTCTTTCTAGTCTGACTGCAAGCTAGGAATAGCTCTTGTCAAGGTGCTTTATTTGCTCTAATTTTACATTCATCTTTCATCTAGATGGTATTTCCCTTTCTGACAAGAAGTCTGAATGGGATAACACAAAGTTCTTTATGGAGGTCAAAATTTCACATCTGCTGCTTACCCTTTATCTGCCAGATCTTTGTGAGAGAAAATTTAAATGGTTTGGTATAAAATAGTTCTTAAGAAATTGCAGTTATTCCCTTCTCAGTCCCCATACTAGCCCCTCAGTGCCTCTGAACTAATCCTTTGTGTAGCTCAATTTTGTAGACACTGAATTATGGATCTATAACTTGACTTCAAGCCTTTTAAACAGGATGCTGTGCTCATTCTGTGCCATTTCCTTGTTTCCACTCCAGCAGGTCTTGGAGAGTATGTCTTAGGAACTGGACATAGCTCCTCCTCTGATAATGAGTGTTGCTGTAGCTCATACACATTTTACTTTGCTAAAAATTCAGGAACCTATTATTTCACAATCTTGGCTCATTTCCTGACCCCTTTCTCTTCATCATTAAGGCTGAATGAAGGGCAAGAGTTTGGTTGTAGGTGCTTAAGAGAGAGACTGCAGTCATCATTTTATTTTGGTGGTTTGTGGAGGGTAATGGATCTCTTCAGTGAGATATTCACCTCTAGATTCAACTTTTATGTGGAAGCTAAATGCACAAAAGGCAGCAGAGCCATCAGTTTCTTCCATGTGCTTTCCTCAAATTAATAAGGGTGATGTTCTTACCCACCTCTTGGTCCTTCCTCTTCACTCTCCCAGTGTTGCTTCTCATGTCTGTCACATAAACTGTCTCCTCACTGGAAGCCAACACTGGGCACAGAGCTAACTGGCTCAGTCTAAGACCACCTGCAAAATGTTTGAGCTGTGCTAATTCTCAGATCTTTCCTCTGCTCTGTTTTCCCCCTCTCCCTCCCTTTTATAAAAAGCTGGTTGCAAGGAATTACTATTGTAGCACTAGGATTTTAAAGGAACAAAAATCTCCTCTAAGAGGAGAGGCAGCCCTGGGACAGCTCCTCAGAGCAGAGTTGGGCTGCCACCTTTGGGGGTTGGTTGTGTTGTTTAGACAAAACCACCTGGCTTGCCCCAGCACTGGGAACAGTCTTGCTCCCAGAGGCAGGCTGGACCAGAGACTGGGGAGGGCTCTTCCCTACAGTGCTGCCATGGGTCTGCAAAAGGAAATATTCAATCCCTACTAAAGTCAGGTTATTCTCTCACATCGGAAGCACATTTGCACTGCACTTGGACATAGCAGCCCTCTCTTTCTGCAAGGTGGCCCCACGTTACTCATAGGTACGATGGCAATGCAGCACATGCAGGAGAGCTGACCTTGCACTCCTCCCTCAGGCCTGTCACTGCATTTGGAATAGCCTTACTGAAATGTCTGAACTTGCAAGCTCGTTACTAAGCTTCCTGAACACCAGAATTTGGGATTTAGTAGTAGGGCTGGGAATGCTTCCATCTTTTCCCATGGCCTGAACTGCCTGGATGCCCTAGGAGCTGGTGCCTGTTTCATCATTTTACTGTCTTTGCTACCGCAGCAGTAATTAGGATAAGGTATAATTACAAAGTTTGCTCTGGGATATATGCAAGGCCATTGAGCTGCATTGCAAAGTCCTCAATGTTTTCAGCTCTTTTCAGTTCTGTGACAAATGCAGACCCTTTGGTTTAAAGGGGGAAGCTAGTGGCAATGTAGGTATGAGCTGGCACTAAGTTCCATGCTCTCTTCTTCATCCTACAGACCCTTCATCTGTCCTCTCCAAGGTAGCCTATGGGTACTCAAGATGTGAAATATGGCAATTGTGGATGTAGACAAATTATTGTAGTTTAGGTGCTTGTGGAGAAATAATAGCCAAAAAAAATCTAGAGATGTGTCCTGGAGGTCAGCAAGAGATAAAAAGGTACTCCCATCTTTTGGGGACACCCAGGATTATCCAGGCAGCACCAGTGCTGCCTGGCACAGAGAACTCATGGGGCATGTTTTTCGAGGATGGGCAGAAGTTATCATGCAAAGATGGCTCACCTTGGCTCTTCTAGCCTTTCACACCAGTGCCTGCCTTTGGATGATGGAGTAATAGGCTTGCTCCCAAGACACACCCCAAATCAGACAACAAAGAAGACCTATTTTTTTTCCAGGAAGTTCACTGCAGATCTTGGAAAATATGGCAGTTTACAGCTTGGTCCCTGAATAAACTTGTGCATGTTTTTGCTAACTGCCACCAGAACTCTTCCCTCAGCCCTCTGATTCACCTAAGACCTACCTTGTTTTCACATACCAGCAATGCTTCTGGAGCTGGGCAGTTATCAGAAGACAATGAATCACCTAAAACATCTTCTAACTCATTCTGCAGGAGTTTGTCTTACTCATAGCACAAATTCCAACCCTCAGCTGCTCTGAAAATTTTTTACCCACAACATATGCAGCCACTCCCAGGCACATTTTTGCCATCTCAGTAAGGGACACAGGCCCACATAGCTGGAAGACAAGGTCAGCAGCTGCAAACCTCACAGAGGAAGGATTTCCCTTCCACTCAGAAAGAGACAGGTACGCATCCCTGATGCTTGTTTTTAGAATTTTTTTTTTTTTCAATGGTAGAGGTTCCCTTCAGTTCTGAGTTTTGTTGCTATAACACCAGACAGAGAATTCACTTGGTGGCTGGTGCTCTAGTGCAATAATGTGCCAGCAGGCTTGTTTTAGCAGGGCTGACCCTTCAGAGATGTTCAACTTGATGTCAGCTACATCTGCAAAGCCAAACAGGATCCAGTTCTGATCCTGCTTTTTTTTCTGTCTTGGTTAGATTGGCTTCTAGACTGCTCCATAAACCATCGTCCAGTGATAAAATACCAAGGGGGCCTGGATTTGTCTGACTTCTTGAGAAGTCAGATTTTATCTCAGTAAACACAGCCCCTAGGACTTGATGATCTTAAAGGTCTTTTTCAACCTAAGCAATTCTATGATTCTATAGCCTTTGTGCACCTTGGGTCTTCTTAGATAGGAATGTTATTATGGGCCTTGGATGAGGCACAACAGTACTATAAAATGGTTCTGTTCCAAGAAATAGGAAGATTTCATCTTGATTTGTAGCATAAACATTTAGGAATACTGTGTGGGTTTCAGGGAGAAGATCTGTTCAGTATTGCTGTACCTTCTTGTACCTCTCTGTTCCCTTGGACTGTATCCTTAGCCATCACACCCTCTGTGCCAGGAAGCCTATAAGGCATTACAGACCTCAGGTCTCAAGCGGCTTTTTTGTAGGTGGGCAATATTCAACCAGTTCACTCTGTCACCTCATGTGGGATACTGTCCCTCCCTTCTGTGGCTGTCCAGCAGCATCAACTGGCTTAGTACAGTCCCGTGGCATAAGTGTGCCCTCCTGTGAGGGGTTATTGCTTTACTCCATCACAGAATGGCTGGGGGTGGAAGGGACCTCTGGAGGTCATCTAGTCCAATTGCCTTTGTCAAGCCCAGCCACCTAGAATAGGCTGTCCAGGGCGATGTCCAGTTGGCTTTGGAATACCTTCAAGGATGGAAATTTCACAGACTCTCTCTGGACAACTGTGCTCAGTTGCTCAGTCACCCTTATAACAAAGCTGCCTTCCAGATGGTCAGCCTCCATCATGTATGAGAATTTAGATGGCGTCTGTGCAAATTCTCTGGGCAATCAGTGCTGGTGATTAGTCATTCTCACAATAAAAAAGTATTTCCTGGTGTTCAGATGGAACCACCTCAATTTGTGTCCATTGCCTCCAGTCCTGTCACTGCGCACCACTGGAAGGAGCTTGGCTTCACCTTCTTTGCCCCTCCCTTCAGGTATTTATATAGATGAATAAGATCCCATCTGAATCTCCCCTTTTCCAGTCTGAACAACCCCATTTCTCACAGTCTTTCCTCACAGGGAAGGTGCTCCAGTCCCTTCATCGTCTTCGTGGCCATGTCTCTCTTGTACTGTGGAGCCCAGAGAAGAAACAATTCACCCAGAGTGGCCTCACCAGTGCTGAGCAGTGGGAAGGATTACCTCCCTCCAACTGCTGGCAGTACAGCCCAGGACACTGTTAGCCTTTTCTGAGAGAGTGCACTGCTGGCTCACATTCAACTTGGTGTCCTCCAGGTCCCTGAGGCCCTTTTTGAACAAGCTGCCTTCCAAATGGGTGGTCCACGGGGTGTACTGATGCCTGCCACTGTTTCCTTCCAGATGCACTTACTTTCCACTTCTCTTTGTTGAACTTCAATTAAAGTTCATTTGCCGTCAACCCGTTTCCCCAGCCTGTCCCTCTGAATGGCAGCCGCTCCTCCCAGTTTCCTATCACCAGTAAACTCGCAGAGGACACAGTCTGCCCCATCATCCATATCATCAGTGAAGATATTGGACAAGATCAGTCCCAGTCTTGACACTGAATGGCACCTCACAAGACTTTCTACCCTCAACTGACACCTTCTGTATCAGGCCATTCACCCTGTTTTCAATCCACCTCATCCTCTGGAGTTAGGAAGGCTAAAGTTCAACTGGAATTGAATTTGGACAGGGATGCTCAAACAATGTTCCTGTATTCCCCGCAGGTTTCCACCCTCTGTGGACCCCCTTTATGTATCTGGGTTTGGCCAGGAGCTCCTTATTCATCTACATGGGCCTCCTGGCACTTTTACCTGGCTACACATTTGTTGGAATGGAGGTCTAATGAACTTGGAATATTAACTAGATATTTTACCTACCTTTCTCCTCACCTCTTCTGTCCAGGGCCTTATTTCCTGGGACTCTTGCAAGCAGATCTTGGAAGAGGGCAAAATCTACTCTCCTGAAGCTTGCTTCTCACCCTCCTCCTTCCTCTTGGGATCCCCAACTCCAACTTCTTATGGTCACTGAAGCAAAGGCTGCTTATGAACTTCACTTCTGAGACCCTCCTTGTTGATAACTATGAGGTTCAGCACAGCAACTCTCCTTGTTGCCTCCTTTGTCACTTGAAGAGGAATTTATGATAAGTGCACTCTGGGTACCTACTGGATTCCTCATGTTCTGCTATGTTGTCCCTCCACCCTATATCAGGGTGGTTGAAGTCCCCCATAAGGACACCAGGACCTGTGAACATGACAATGCCATTACTCCATTCTGTAGAGGGCCTCATCCAGTTGTTCCTCCTAGCAGATATCCATTGTGATAACATCACTTTTGCCTATTCTTCCTGTAGTCCTAGTCCATAAAGTCTTGGCTGGCTCCTTATCCATCCCCAGGCAGAGCTCCGTGCATCCCAGCTGCTCACACACATGAAGAGCAGCTCCCCATCCTCGTCTGCCCATTCTGTCCTTCCTAAAAGCTTGTATCCTCTGCTGCCACACTCTAGTCATGGAATTTATCCTACCACAACACTGCAGCCCTGCAGCTGCACACAGATCTCTGATTCCCCCATCCTGCATGCATGAGTGTACATGTGTTAGAGAGGCTTTGGGGCTTCCTGGAGAGGCTTTGGGGGATTTCTCCACAGTGGTGCCACACTTCCTGGCTTAAGGCTGGTGGGTGATTTTGAGACCCCCTCCTGTCACACCACCCTTTGCTCAACCACCCCAGGTGCCACTCCCTCCCAGGGCTGCTGACTGCTTTCTCTCCCGGTTGCTCATAGTTCAGACAGTGGCTTTGAGCACACAGAAGCGCTGACGTTTCCTTGCAGCCGTGCCCATGTTCATGGGTGTGTCAGCCGACACTCAGTGTGTCCATTAGCTAATTGAGCTGAGTTTCACTGTTTGCTTAAATTGCCCTGAAAACAGTTTGCATTCCATTGTCTCCATTCTCCTGTGAAGTACTACTGACTGCCACCTTTTAGGTGCAGCAGACTTCCAGAAAGCAGATAGATCTCTGTCTTGCATCTTCCTGCAGCTGTGAGAGCACAAACTGGGCATAAGAACATTCATCCTCAGCCCAGGCACTTTGCTGATGTGTTTCTAGGGTTGGCCCAGTCCTGCTGAAGGCTAAGTGGTTGATCACTGCATTAATCTCACCTGCTGCAGGTGAGATGGTGCCTCTGTTCTCTCTCAGAGCAAGCTCTGGTCAAAGGTTCATGCAATTGATACACATGCCTTAGTCATTTCCCAGTTGACTTGGAGAGCTCCATCTTGAAAATGTCCTAGGAGGCATGTCTGACAAATGTCTGGCAATTGCAGTTTAGCTCTGAAATCCACTGATTTTCCTCTTAAAAAGTCCCCTTTGGGGATTTCCCAGGCTAGGTACAGCCTAGGGTGGGATATTCTCTGCACTTGCTCCCTGACAGCCAGGCCATGTGTTCCAGCTGCTCTTCTCTCAGTAACCACAAACACTCAGGATGTGTCAGCACAGATGCAGCCCTGGGTTACATGTACTACTGGGGCTTGTTTGCCCTGCAAATGGGAATGGATGGTCTGGCAAGGATCTGTGAGAGTTCTTCAGTACCAACACAGACCTCCCCCTGCTCGGGACTAGGTGGTTTTGGTTGATGTTCTGCTTGTGGTGTGGAGGCAGAGACAATTCAAGATCACCAGGAGCTGCCAGGTGGACACCAGCTGGCAGAACACCTGGAAATCTGGAGCTCAGCCTCTTGCTTAGGCCTTGGTATCCCCAGGCTGAGTATGACAGTCTCCAGGGCCAGAGCATTTCCTTACAGGAGAGCAGTACTTTGCTGTTTGCAGGTCTGGAGAAGCCCAGGGACCCAAGGAACGCTGAACAGCAGGAAAGCTGAGACATGTTTACTAGCTCATGGAAGTTTCCAAAGCCTCTCCTGGGAATTAACCCTCCTCTGCTATTGCCTTGTGTTCACTCACCTCCTGTTCCCACTTTCTGACACACTAGTTTTGTTTCCCTTTTGTTTACTGGCTGTAGAGAAGTCCTTGGGTATTATCAACATCTCTCTCTGTTTGGATTCATCCAAGTGTTTTGCCTTATTTTCATACTTTTCCTATCATCACACGTACCCAGAGGCATGGAGAAATCTCCCCTGCTTTCCAATCCTTGGAGTCACAGCTGGGCGAGACCATTGATCCCAGGGCTATTAGCGTGCAATAAAACCAATGGTCAGGGAAATGTCTCCCTGAGCAGTCTGTGGAGATGGGGACATGGTCGCAGTACTCAGTGGTGTCCTACAGGTACAAGCAGCTCTGGTCCTCCCAGGCCTTCCCACATGGTCCAGCTGGGCCAGCCCCCAGCAGGGAGGGATGGCGAGAGCCTGCACGTTCTTCTGCTGGTTCTCATCCTTTGAGGGAACTGTGTTAGAAGGCTTCCTGCCTTCTCTGAGTCATGTCAAAATCAGTCCCAAATATTCTCTTTGAAGCTCTCCACACAGCGCTGAAGCGATCTTGCCTTCAAAGCAGTTTGCTGGAAACAGGCAGGCTGCTTAAAAGGCGTTTGAGCGCTCTCACATCACGTTCAGGCTGTATTAAAATTTTACCGTGCTGTTTCGCACCTCAGATGAATCACAGTTGCTCCCGAAAAGCATCGGGGGCTAGAGGGGGAGGGTGGGATGTGTGCAAGGAAGGGGCTTTTGAAAGGGATTATTAATGCACGGAGATGTTTTGGTGTCTGAGAAATGCCCTGAATGGCAGCTCTGTGCTTTCTTTCTCTGTGCTCATTATCAGTGAAGGGTGTAGCTGCTGAAGAGCTGAACAGAGCGAGGGGAGGACATGGCTGCTGCTCAGGCGGGGATGAGCAGGGAGAGGACGTGGGAACAGAGGGAGGTGGGTGCTGGCTGTCTCCCTGAGAGGCAGTTTCAGGTTACTAGTTCAATGCCTGCCTCCCTTTGGGAGGCTGCAATACGGCAAGTCGGCAAGTCGTTTCTTGATGTGCAAACAATTAAAAAGAGGGTGTGTGAGTGTGGAAGATGGAGAAAGCAAACACCTCCTCTGGGATCTGGCTGTCTTTGCAGCTGCTCACCTAAGGCACCTCTTGTGGAGGGAGTTTCACACAAGAAAAATAGCTGGGGGCGTCAGGTTACTTTCAGGATGGAGTTTGAAAGACTAAGAGGTCTGCCTTAAACCTCAGGGTATAAAGGGTATTCCTCACTCTTTTACACAGGCATAGAGTGAGTCTCTTGGGTGGTATCAGGGTTTACAGTTGTCCTTTTGGTGTTCCCCAGGGTTGCCCTCTAATAGTGGAGAGAGGGTTGTGTGGGGAGGCAAGAGGTCAGGGTGCCTTTATTCCCCTCCCAGCAGCATCCTTGGGCACAGGGAGCACATTTCCAGCAGGGACAACCTGCCCTGGGGGTGCAACCAGGACTGCCTGAGGGCTTAGTTTTCTTCAGGTTTGACACAGTCTCCCTAGTTCTGCAGACACCTGCTGGCTCCTTCAGCCTTGTTTTCTGGAGAAGGGGTGTTCCAGTCCACAAGGCAAGGAAGTGCATGTCTTTGCATCTTCCTCTTGCCTGAAAATTCCCTGACTCCCTGCACCATTCCAGCCTCTGTGCAAATAGGCTGCCCAAAGCCACTTGTCCTCCTTCAGACTCACATAGCCAGGCCTCCTGGGCAGGTGGAGAGGCCAGGAGAGTCAGACATTCGCTGGTGGGGTGGGAAGTGCCTCCTTCCAGCTCTCTGGAGGCTGGGGTGCTGACAAGGAGTGAGCAGCAGGACTAGTGTATTTCCATCCCAGGAAGATTTCGGCACACAGGGCTGACAGCACTTGCTGCCTGTGTGTGTCAGGCACTGGCACGGGGTGTGCCTTGACTGGGCAGATCCATCGCATGGCGTCTGCATCAAGGATGGGCAAAACCCTGGTCCTGCTCCTGACAAAGGAGGATGCTTTTCTATTTCTGCTCACTACCTATTCACTCCATATCTAGGAAGCAGAGGGGGAAGCCTCCACTTTATTTTTTTTTTCAATGCTAAATTCCCATTCTTCTTTGCCTGCCTCAGTGAGCCAAGCATCAAAACAAGGGCTCTATATATCCCCTGGGAGTAAAATGCCCCTCAAAATAAGTCCTATTTCTTTCTGCTGAATCTAACATGTGCTGTCTCACTTATCTAAAAGCAGAGGGGGAAGAAGATGCACACAGGCCTAGTTCAGTCTGCTGCCACTCCCTCTGTCCTGCTTGATTTGCCACTGCCCCTCATCATACTGATGCCTGTCACTCTGCTGACAGCATGAGAGACAAACACCAGTTTGCCTTGGCCAGAAAACTTGCCTTGCAAAGAAAAAAAGCCAGCTCAGGGCTTTTCACTTGGAGAGAAAGAGAGTGAGAAGAATAGACTTGAAAGCAAATTCCCATGGTTTTTTTTGCTTAGGGTGAGAGCTTTTCCCACGCTCCATTGGAAAGAGTGCAAGGAGCAAATGTTTCCCAGTGCCTGCAAACACCAAACACTGCTGAGGAACAAGGAAAAAAGCCAGTCTCATTGGAGAGAGGCAGAAATCAGTGGCGTGTGCTCCCACAGTGCCTTGTGCCTGTGTGTCTGCTCCTGCCATGCCAATGGCTTTTCCAGCCCTAGTTATGTTTTCTGGCTGTGGTGGGAGTGTCAAACCCTGGAGTACTCTGACATGAGGACAGGTCACCCATAAAGTTGTTCCACGGTGCCAGAGGCTGCTGCTTCTTCTGTGAGAGTCCCAGATACAGAACCGGGAAGAGGTCAATGGGTTTGTTTCCCAAGTTGACACCTGGGGAGCTGTTTGAAATTTTTTTGTGTTTGCCTGGCACTGGTTAAGGACTATTACCTTACTCTGTGAGACTTTTTCTACTCTATCCAAGGAAGGCTGGGAAAGCAAGCCTGGTTCGCTCCATTTCCTGGGTCAGTTGCTTTGTCTGGCTCAAGCCTTGTCCCTCACCACCTTTCCTTGGTCTGATTGCTGACTCCTATCTTCAGAGTCACGAATTGACTGAAAACTGATCTGAAAATCAATTAACATCTTGCCCTTTGCCTGTCATCAGCCCAGCCTTCAGGAGCAACCTTTCCCAGAACACCAAGTGCTTTGGGGCCTCCCCCAATCCTTTCCAAGTCCATGTGTTTGCCACAGAAAGCCAGTGTTTAGCAGCCAGTCTCCAGCAGGGCTGTGCAAAACCCATCCATGCATGGGAGAGCGTGCCCATGCAACTCGCACCCTGGGAACCGGTTGGTTCACCAGCTCTGCAAGCAGAGGCCTGTCTGCTGAGGGAGTCTGTGTCTCAGCTCTTGAGGAGCCATGTGTCTTTAAAACACCCCAAGGATGAGAGATTTGAGGGCAGCTTTTGGAAATGAGGAACCAGCTGAGGCTGGGGATGCTCAGCAGGCATCCATGAGGATTTGGCTCAGCTTTTCAAGGAGACTCATATTAGGGGAAGTCTGGAAGCTGGTGTTCGCTAAGCTGCTTAGAGGTGTGGGCCCTGCTTCATCCCAAGGTGATTAGGGGTGCTTGGAAGTCTGTCCTAATAAATGCCCCAGCAGCCTAGTGCTTCTCCCAGCAGGCCAAGTAAAGAGCATTTCTGACAACAAAAGCCCTGCTCAGGGGCAGTTTAAAACACAGAGCTGGCGTCCGATTGCTGGTGCATCTCAGCATCTTCTCATCAACGAGAAATCGTCCCCTTTGCCCCCCTCCCCTTGTCTTTGGTCTTGCTAGCAGAAAGCCGTGACTGTATCCTGCAAGAGCTGGTATCTGCTCCTGAGATCTCCCTTTGTTTGGCTGCCAGCTCTCTGCACCTGCGTGCATGCCTGCTCTCCCTCCCCGCTGAGGTTAGTCCTTCCCTCTCCCAGCCCATGGGCAGAAAAGCGGGTTTTAGCCGGGTCCAAGGGCTAAGGGAGTATTTGGCAATGGCAAGCATTCCCACTCCAACGGCAGCCAGCTGTAAGTGGGATGGCACACGCAGGCAGCTTGGTTATTTGTGAATGAAGCATGAGCTGCTCTGTGATTAACCCTCTGGAGGGATCTTGCCCAGATCTGTCCCAATGGGAGCTGGAATCTCCATGTTTCCTTTGCTAATTGAGCCTGAATTGTATTAGCTAATCCCATCCCCAAATCCCCCAGCTGTCCAAAGCTTACTAAGAGCAACCACACATGCTGGCTGGGAGTTTGTGCTTGTCTCCTTTTGGGACGGGGATTACTGTTACAAAGTGTGTGGTTTTGGAGTTTTGGAGTGGGGTTTTTCAGCCTTTTTTTTTTTTTTTTTTGGGGGGGGGTGGACTGGGGGAGAAAGGAGTAATTTTTGCTTGGCAATCTGTAGTCGACTGTCATAATCGCTGTCTCTCATTCCACAAAGAATATGCATTGTAAAGAAAAAAGACACTGTCATCAAGTGATGACAGGTGATGTTGAACCAGGGATACACAGAGTTAATGTGAGTCAGATGTTGTGTGCTCCCATGGTCCGCTCTGTATCATGGTGCCCACCTCCAGGTTTGTTCCTTTTCTTGCATGGATCACTGGGACAGGCTCATTTGGAGGCAATGGCCTGCCCTGCCCTTTTCCAAGAGTGTGCTCCAGATTACCATCAGACTCTACATCAGCATCACCAAGACCTTTCAAGTGATGGCAAAAAGCAGATGAGGCTCCTGGCCAGCAAGGGCTCCAAGTATTCACCAGTTACACATGGAAAGGAAACAAGCTGGACAGACCCACTTGAGGGCATTCCCTGTCCAGGAGGAACCCCAGCAGACAGACCACCAGCCCAGAGAAGCCCTTGCTTGACTGGAAGGAGGAGGTGCTCTGCTACAGTTTCATCTTCTAAAGAGAAGCAGGGACTGAGTCATTAAAGTCTTACCTATGTCATCCTTATTGGCTTGAGCTTTTGTAGCCTCTTCTCCCACCCAAACTGCCTCAAGAGAGCAGGGACTGGAGCAGCTGTGGGAGTCCCTGGCCACAGCATACAAAGCCCACTTGTTATCAGCACTGTCATATGCCTCTCTGCCCCCTCCCCCTTCCCAGCTCCACCACAACCGCTGCATCCCAACAGTGCAAGCCGAGCATCCATCAAAAGGGCTATTATCCCACGATTTCTTAACAGTCACTGTTGCTCTTGGGTATGGAGAACCAGGCTCCCCCTTTGACACAGTGCCCCGAGCAAAGGAATAGCAGTGCCTGTCGCTGGCTGGCATTCTGATCTGCAGATTGTCATGGAAGCTAGGGTGGGATGGGGAGCTGCTGCCTGCACACGGGGTTGGGTTAGCAATTAGACCTTCCCTCCAGTTCTGCGAGGTAGACAGGTCCTACAGAGTTCATATGTTTGGTCTCCAGATGTTAGCAGTGAGGGTAACTCCCATGGAGGGAGACCACATCCTTCATTCTTTATGGCTGATGCTTTTAATCTGCTCTTCCTGGGCTGGGGGAGAAAAAAGGCACAGAAACAACCACCAACCTCTAGAGTAGGCAAAGGGTCTGAAGTGCATGGAGTGGCAGCTTCCAGAGATTTGCACATTGACTCAAGCAACTTCTGCTTGGCACTAGGTGCTAACATCCCCAGGAGCCTGCTGGAGGGTGCCCCTTTGCCCTTTCACCCCACAGGCAGGAGGTGCTGGCATGGTTGCCCTGGCTCCATCACAGGTGCCTTTTTCTTGCTGCATATGAACAGGCAAACTGGTGGCAGCACAGACAGTGACACCTCACTTCCACACACAAGATCTACCAGCTGTGACACCATGGGCAAGGCTGGAGTCCTGTCAGGGATAGGCAGACACCCCAGCACATCAGGGACCATGGCCAGGAGAAGATCTGTGCCCCTCAAGTGGAACCTCAGATTTGCTCAATCACACAGTGTAGACCATAACTGATAAAAGGTATCACAATTTTCCTGTTGCTGGGTACTTTTAAATCTCTTGCAATAAAAAGCATTATTGGCACCAGCAATCTTGGTAACTGGGCAATTTTTCTGGTCATGAGTGATGCTGAACCCATCTCCAGAGAGCTTTGCTTCTTTTATCTGCCTACAAAGACTCTCACTGTGGGTTTGTGCCTGTTTGCCCGCCTGCTCCTAAGGGGTTACTCTTACAGATGACTCTTTGAAAACAAGACTCAGTGATGGTCTCCCTTCTGCCAGTGAGGGATGGCACTTGAAGCTCCAGTCATCCTAAAGTTTCCCTTTGTGCTGTCAGAGTTGCTCTGAGCCATGTGCCTCGCTGTGTGACAGTGTTCAGGAAAACAATACATTGGGAGACATATGGCTGGCTAGGATATGTAGTCATGTCTTAGCAGGCATTGTATACTGCTTTCCACTTGAGAGGGCTTCTTTTCTGCCAGTTTTCTTGGACATTGAGAAAATACCAAAACTGGACAATGATGAATACTGTACTGGGGAAACCACGTGACTTTACAGACACGTAAAATCCATCCTGCTTGGTCTCAGACCTTACAGAATAATTGTTTTATAAAAACTAGAGGTTGTTCATGTTCAATTTTCTAGTGAAATCTCTGGGCATTTACAGGCTGACTTCATTAGAAAAAAGAAACTTTAATTATCCTGTAATCCCAAGGCTTCTGGCATGGGAAAAGTTTTTCTACTTGGAGAAAACATCTCAGGAGATTTTACTCAGTTCAGTGCTGTTCCAGTGTGAACATAACATGAATTTTAAATCTGATTTTTCTTCTCAAGGCTGTCCTAGACTCTTCACTAAGAAAGCTTACTGAGAAAATTATAGTGCTCTTATTGAAAAAAATTGAGGCCCTTTTTAAAGGTACCCTTTTCAGGTAGGAAATTCAGATACTTGAATTTGAAGAAGTTTACCACCCTCCAGGATTAGCCAGCCATGCAGTCACAACCTCATCTGTGCTGGTTAGAGCTAGGTTCTTTCCTTCAAACTTCCTAAAATAGAGAAGATCCCAGAAATTTGAGGCATTTGTTTTCCCAGCTCATTTTCCCCTCCCACAGATGAGCTGATCTGTGCTAGGAGAGAGGTTCCTGTCATGATGAGGGCATTTCTGAGAGATAATTTACTCGTAAGACTGGGTGCACTGGCACTGGGATCCCGCTTACAAAAAGATGCAGCAAATTGATTGCGAGTGGTTTGCTTGAAAGAAGAAGCGGGAGGTTGTTAAGCAGATGTCTTCATGGCAATACAGCAAATTAAGTGGAGGAGTTCTGGGGTCTCTGGACTGCTTTAATAACCGATCAAAAAAGGAGAGAGAACATGAGCAGACAGCCACAACTGCAGAAGACCAGCCAGCCGGGATGTTTGCAAACTGTGCAACTGCCAAAATTCCCTGAAGGGGAAGAATTTACTGGGATGTTTGGTTCCTGAGAAAGATTTTTTTTTTTTTATATATAAGTGCTGTGCATATCTCCAGTTTCTGTTTTGTTATTTGGGGCTTGGATTCTCCATTATGCAAGCCTATTTGCCTTTTTAATCCACTATTATGCATGAGACTAGCAATGCTTTGTTGCACTAAAGGAGCAATGACTTAAGTACGGAACTGAACTAAGGCCCTAACCAGGGCAGGAGAACTGTTTTGGTTTCCCCAAAGAATTTCATAGTTTCAAAGAATTGAGGTGCTCAAAACTACACACCACAGAACAAGTACCAGGGTAAGTGAAGACTTTTCCAGCCTGCCCTAAAGTGTAGCTTGGACACTACAGTGAACAAAATCTCATCCTGTTCCCTTTTAATGAAGCCCAGCCTCCCACCAGCAGAGGTTTGAGATTTTCCTGAGATGCCATCTGCAGTTTTTGTCTGCAGTGGGGTCAAATCCTGATTTCAGTTGTGGCAAACTTCTCTCCCTTTCACAGCATCCCTTCGAGACGAACTTCACCATGTCGTTGTCTGGAAAGCTAATGAGTGAAGATGAGTGAACCCTCTGAACTCTCTGCTCCCAGTGCCTTCCAGCTGGATCACTACCGTCTTCAAGGCTGGTGTCGGGGTGCGGGGTGTGTTGGTGCGTAGGACCCTATGGGGTCTGTGCGGGGGCTGTGTGGGTGTCTGCATGCCCGGGGGCTGCTGCCCGCCCGGCTGTCCCTGCGACAGAGCCTGTCTGCGTGAGCGCTGCTGGGGCGGGGGTGCTGTGGGGATGCGGCTGCGAGCCGCGTACGCCTGGCGGGGCGCGGGCAGAGCGCTTTGTGCGGAGCGGGGACGCGCGGGGGGCGCCGCTCCCGCCCGGGCCGTGCCCACGCCGTGCCCGAGGGGCGGGACCGGGGCGGGACGGGGCGGGGCGGCCGCTGCCCCCCGGCCCACGCGGGGCCCCGCTCGCCACTCGCCGGTGGCGGCGGCGGCCGTGGCGCGGAGCCGAGCGGAGCTCGCCGCCGCCGCGGGAGCCTGGTGAGCGGGGAGCTGCTGCCGGGGCGGGTACCGGGCCTCCGCCTCCCGGGACAAAGCCGGGCTGGGAGGGACCCCGGCGCCGCCGCTCGGGGCCGGGGCGGGGCTGCCCGGGGGCCGGGGCGGTGGGGCTGTGCCGCTGCCCACCGAGCAGGCGGGCGGAGGGTCGGGGCGGGGGTCTGTGCCCGGCGGTCTGTGCCCGGCTCGGGGTGCGCTCCGGTCCCCACCGGCATCGCCGCCTGCCCCGGCAGCTCCGGTGGGCTCTGCCCGGTAAACTTTTCCCGGTCCTGGTGGGTGCCCGGCGCCCCAGAGGGTCCGTCTGGCAGACAGAGCTACTTGGGCTGGGGGTTTGGGGCTTTTCTTTGCGCCGGGGCATCCTTGCGCCGCAGCCTGGAATCTATCCTAGGGAACAGGTAGCCGTTACATCGGATCCTCGCCGGTGCCCCGGGACGCGCGAGGGCTTCGGGAATGCCTCAGAGCCAGGTCCTGGCTTTCGGCTTGCCCGGGGACAGACCCAGGTCCTGGCTTTCGGTCTCTTATCCCCCGGCGATCCCGGCCTGTTTCCCCGCGCGGCGCCGCGTGGGTTGGTGTGGGTGGGTCCCCGGTGCCCGGCCGGCGTGCGGACACGGCTCGCCCATGATCTGGACAGCGAGAAATGACGGCTGGAGACAGGGAAACCCTGGTCTTTAACAGGCATTTGGCAGAGCCAAATATTAAACCAGAAGTGAAGATTTTCTTCTGGCGTCCGTGCCTGATTCCCTCCCTTTGATTTTTCTTTTTAATTTGCTGGCTCTCATCAGGACACTTGTTCCACTTCGGGTGATGCTGGACACTGCGTGCTAGATCTAAAAGAAAACAAAGGATAAAACATTTTTAAAGCTATATAACCTCATTGTATGTGATGGAATATGCCTGAGAGTGATTCGCTGCCCTTTGGTTAATTCTGACTCTATAAAGTCCATGAAAAAGCCTGTCTAAAACAGTGTCTTCCCTAAAAAGAGACACACGGCAATCCCACCGATATTCCCCCTTTTTTTTCTTTTTTTGCTTTTCCAAGAAGCAAATCCTAATTTATTAGCCTGCCAGACAGGAGTCTGCAGGTGCTAATGGTTTAGCCGGTAAAAGCGGCCCTTCCCATAGTGGCACTTGAATTCGGTGATGCTTGTGGGTCAGTGGCCCTCTTCCCCTTCACTTTGTCCCACCCAGGCTCTTATTAGTTGTCTTTCTTTATGCCATGTAGTGTGGCTGTTAGAGGGGCTGGCCAGGGCATCTCTGAGCCAAGAGGCAAGAATCTTTACTGCAGTGCAAGCTGTTTTAGGGGTGCATGCAATTGCAAAAGTGTCCATAGCTCTGGTGGGCTTCCCGTATGCCTGCATGGAGGAAGTGCTTAAGGATCAGCCTGGTAAATTTTGCTCATGTGCCTCCAGGATTGGAGTGTAAAAGTGCCTGTTCACTAGGAGCCCCTCAGGAAAGAAGGCTCAGTTTGCCTGGGGATCAGTTTGCTAGGAGATGATGACCTAAACTTGGTTAGATGAGGAAGGACTCTATGGAGCCACGTGGGGAAATTGTGCGTCCCGACACCCATAGCAAGTGGCTGCGTCGTTCTCTGTCTGAACTTCCCTAATCCACTGAATTTTGCGGGAGAACTCCTGGGAAGTATCTCCAAAGTTCTTAGTTCCAGGTATCTAGCTACTGGCTAGAGTGCAATCAGACCTGGCCAGGAGGGGGTTGGCGGGGACAGGGACACAGGAATGCAGCAGGAATGTCTTGTTCCTGGGGCATTTCCCTCCTGGGGAAGGAAGATGGGAAGGAATCCTTGTCTGTGAGTAATCCAAGAGCAAAACGTTTCTCCCCTTGCAGACAATGAATCGTTTCAGCGAGCTGACACTGTTATTTGTGGCTCTTGGCAAACGAGATAAGAGCATTTTGCCAGACACTTGCTCAAATCAGTGCCAGCCCCAGCCCTGCTGATTGCCTTTCACTGGGTGGGAGAGAAGCCTTTGTGTACCACGGCAGTAATCACAGTGGTGCTTCTGGGTGAGGGAAGGTTGCTTCTGGTCCCCTTGGTTACACAGTCTCTGATTCTGGTCCTTGTGTCTGCAGGCCTTTTTATTTTCCAGAGAGAGGATGCCACTCTGGAGAAGAAATTTCTCCTGCCTGGCTCTGCTTGTGAGACTGTGAACAGCTATTTCCAAGACCCCTTTTCTTTACCCTTGATCTAAACCTTGCATGAGGCTGGTTATACATGCTGATTAAGCAGGGAATTAAATTACATAGGAATGCTGTTTGCTTGATGTCTTCTCTATTAGAGAGCTATGCTTAGAAGTTGAGACTTTTCAAGTGATTGTGTGGGCTTTAGCTAAGCTGTGAAAAAAGCCTTGTAAACAATATGCCTTTGTGATGAAGGCAGACTAAGTGTAATTATCACCTGTGCTATTAAAAATCTTCCCATTTGGGGGCATAATCAAGCTAATCAGACAGTGTTGTGCTTTTCCAGATGACTAGGTGATCCTTTTGAGTGGCTCGGGAGCAAATGCAAAATGAGCAGTGGAGGGCAGTACAGAGGACGCAGTGGGCTCTCAGTCTGACCCACGAGGATTTGAAGATGTCTGCGTGCAGTGACTTTGTGGAACACGTTTGGAAGCCCGGCTCCTGCAAAAACTGCTTCAACCCGAAGAGTTCCCATCGGCTGCAAACACCCCCAGAGGTGGGAGCTTGTGGCGTGCTCCCGGATGGAGCTAGGACCAAGCCCGAGAGCCTCGTGTTGGAAGACGAAGGTATAACTACTTCCCTCTTCTCAAAGCCAACAATTGCTGTGAAGCCAACAATGATAAACTCGGATGTTTCTGACGCGTGGGCGGATGTGAATATGAATGCAGATCTGTCACAGGTAATGATTAATCCAGTCAAAGCATGACTTCCCGTTACTTACCTATCCTCTGAGTGCTAGGAATATCTGTTACAAACGTTTCCTTCCCTTTATTTTTCCTTTTGGTCTTGACTCAGGATTTTAAGCCATATATTGGTTTCTCAGTGTATCTTTGGGTGAAGCTGAATGAGCTGTTGCTCACAAGCCATGTGCAGAGGAGCTTAAAAATACATTGTTTAGGAACTTCCGGTTTTAAAATGAGGATGCGGGTTATTTTTCTGAAAAGTTTTACTGAAAAGATGTCTTGCCTGTTTGCAGTCAGTTCTGACTGGATCTGTGGTCTTTGTGGGTGAGGAAGAAAGTGCCCTGCCTTCCTACTCCTTCTTACCAATCTTTGCCACAGCAGTAATGCCCTGTGGGTGTAGCTCCTCACCCCGACCAGTTGATACCAGCAGTGCCTCAGCAGAGTGACTGCTGCCCCACTCTGTGAGCCTGTGGCTCCTATTTCCCCATGCCCCAGAGCAGAGTCAGGGCTCACCAGCTCTCTTAGCCTCCCACTGCTGTCCCTTTCTTTTCTTCTAAGGGGTGAAGGGCACATGAGTGCGAGCTGCTATTGTTGGTGGTGTTTGATCTGTGCGTGCAGGTTTGGCATGCCTGCTCCCCAGTCCCTACTTCTGAGCATGGCCAAGCTGCTGTCCTGGGATAACCCATGATAGTCTGTGTCTGTGTTCTGGAGTCACATACTCTGGAGCAGTGTGAAATGAAATGAAAGTAAGCAGAGAGGTGCAAATATTCCTTCGCTCTCTGAATCTTTAATTGCACAGTGATTCACAGACAGGATGACAGGTTGGACATGTTTCTGGCAGCAAAACCATAGGAAGAGAAAGGAGAATGTCTTATTCCAGTGCATTGCCATTGTTGGGAATGCAAGGATTGCAAATGGTCCAGGAAATGTGACAAGTGTAGTTTTCCCTGGAAACGTTTGGGGAAATTAGTGGTGGGATGAGAGAGCAAACTAGATGGTGAATTCCAGAGTGCTGTTCTGCAGAGCTGGGCTTTTGTATTTGCAGTTTGTGGGTTTGCTTAAATTTTATTTGTCTTTCATTTTGCATATGCATGTTCTGACAGGGAATTTGTCTCTTTGACCCATGCAGGTCAGTTGGGGCGTGATTTCTGGCAAGCAGCTCCTCCTGAAATCAGGAGATGCACAGCGCATCTGCCTTGACAATTTTGGCAATGGTGGTGTGAGAAAGCCTTTCGTTCACAACCAGCCCAGCGACTGCTTGTCTTGCTGTCCTCCCAGCTACTCCATGATGGGTCTGCATGGCCTGGAGGGTCGAGTGGAGAGAAACGTCTCCATCCACAGCCTGGTACTTGTGGGTGAGGTGGGCAAGCAGGAGGACAGAGTTAAAGACAAGTTTGCCCTGCCTCATCAGGTCCCCTGCCCTAATCCATCTGCCTTGAGGGACAGAAGCACCACTAACTCCAGCAGAAACACTTCTTCCCAAGCCAGAGAAGGAGCAGCACTCCCTTCGGGGCGTGACTGTGGTCACATCTCCTCCATCTTGGAAAGTGAAGGGGGTGAGTACTGTTCAATCACGAACTGCCACAAAGAGTGCCCTGTCCCGTGGGAGCAGTGTTGCTCAGAGGAAAAGGCTGCACAGTGTGAGAAGGAGAGTCACACTCCCAGCAGGTGGAGGCAGTGGGATGCTCCTGAGATTCCAAGGCCAAGTGGCCGGGCAGTCACGTTCAGCGAAGAGGAACACAGAGCTGTGAATGTGGCATTCTGCATCACGAAAGACCAGAGTGATCCTCTTCCCTATGCCCTGTGTTCAGACAGGAAAAACCTGGCTCGCCACACTGAGCCTGCCACCCTCCTTGAGACCACGGGGAGCTGCAAGGCAGCTGCCCTTGCTTTGTCCCGGGAGGATGAGGAGTTACCTATCCCTGGGGAACCCTCTGTCACTGGAGGCCCTCGCACTGAGGGTTCAAGCACCCCTCAGCAGGCTCTGGTGGAGCCGCAGCGCCCTTGCCTCACTGAGCCAGCCCACGGTGATCCCATCTACGCCGAGAGCACCAAGAGGAGGAAGGCACAGCTGAAGGCTGCTGGCAGCCAGGCAAATGCAGAGAAGCTGGCTCACGGCACTGCCAAGGAGAAAGCTGATGGGTTGTGGCGGGATGGTGGCTGGGCTTTGGGAGGTGAGAAGGAACACCAGGACTCCACTGGCCAGGTGGCAGCAAAGATAACTATAATGACAGCACACACTGAGGATGATCACAAGACAATATTCCTCAGCAGCCCCGACTCAGCGGTGGGAGTTCAGTGGCCGTGTATTAGCCCCACCTCCCACCCTGATTTTGGGACTTCATCACCTGCTATTGAGTCTGGACAGATTTTTCAAACATCTGGATGTGAAAACAGCACAAGATTTCATCTGGCGGCTCCTGTCAAGACCTCACTTACTGAGAGTCCAGCCATCCCCCCAAAGATGTCCAAGAACAGCCAGCCAGGCAGTGAGGGGAGCCGTGTGCCCCCAGTCAGCTCCCAGGTGGGAAGGTTTGGTGATGACCACGGCCATGATGGAGCTGGCGCTCAGCTGCTGCCGAGGAGCTGTACTGATCCAGGTGCCTTTGGGGTGACCCCTTCTCCCTGCACTCATGTGAATGGGGTCTCTGTGGAGGAGTCCAGCAGAGGCCTGGCAGGCTCGTCCTATGAGAGGAGGCAGAAATACTATAACCCAATGTGGACCAAGCAGGGCCGAATAGAGGAAGAGGAGGAGCAGGAAGAGGAGCAGGAGGTCTCAAACTGCCCATGGACAGTAGGAGCTGAGAGTGGAAGAGCTGGTGCCAACTTTGTGGATGACGGCCCAATACTGGAGAGCCAGACTGGAATGACCAAGTCGTCTTCTTTCTCCTTTGATTTCCCTAAAGACAAGAGCAATGGTGTGGAGTTTGCACCACCACCGCCACCGCCGAAAAAGCAGTCTAGGTACAGCCCCGTGAGTGTGTGCATGGTGGTCTATTAACCCTTTCCAATTGGGATGGTTGCTGCAGGAGTTCATTGGCTAGAAGGTGCTTCCATTCTTTTTTCCTCCTTTTCTGTCTAAAGGTGGGCTTTCAGGAGCATGGCGGGGTGACTGCACAGCTGAAAACTATTTGTCTTTTTACTCTGAAAAGCTGTCTGATCTTTGAAAGTCTTGGTTTGGGCGTCATGTGCACTTGTAAAAGCCCTTCAGGGCTGCAAGATAGGGCCTTAAATCCGAATATTCAAGTGAGAAAAAGGTCCATGCTTGGGATGGCTGATGTTTCACAGGTCAGCTTCATTCTGTCTTGGCAGTTCCTTGATGTTGAATAGCATAGAAAACCTGGTTGCAGTCTTCTTGTAGGTCAATTTTTCTTGATGCTAATAACAAGGGCCTTCAAAATCAACATTTTCAGTTTGGCTCTAATGACTTTCTGCTTTCAAGGTGAGCTCTCAAAGCTGCAATTTCCCAGGGAGGGCTCCTTGACTGCAAGCAGGTAATTGGAGCTTGCCCGAGACGTGGGCTTGTTATGGGAGCCACCTGGCTTCAGGCAACCTTCTGCTCTCTGCTTTCCTGCAAGTCAGGTTTGCAGGCAGGGCAACTGCAGGCCCCAGAAAACAAAAGTGAGGGAGGGATAGCAGTCCATCTGGGAAGGAAATAGCCCTGCTAAGCAATTAAAAAAACCCTCAGGCTTACAATATTCACTGTGCATTTAGTATCTGCAGCTGTGTGCATCACCAAAAAAAAAAAAAAAAAAAAAAACCAACCAAAAAAAGGGGAAAAATAAATAAAACAAAGGTCAAATGAGGGAAGAAAATTTGGTTTTCTTTCCATTAATTATGTTGTCTGAATATACCAGGGAAGGATACTTCCACCTTTTGCAGTGTCCCATATTTACTTCATTGTGTGTAGCAGTTTTGCTGCCTGAAACTGTGCATTGTAGAACAGATTTGACTGCAGCCTCCTTGATTTAAAGTCAAGAGAAGAAGGGAGGGTGTTTGGAGGAGAACTTGTTGGCAGTACATTTACAGTAAATTTGGCCTTGGGGTCCATGGTCAAGCTTATGTGTAGTCATCACTGACCTACAGGTTGAGACTGTGAATTTTCCATGTATTTTGGGATTGGCTAACCCAGGGAACTACTGTTTTAAATTGGCCAAGAGGTGAACAAACGAGGTTTCTCAAGGGAAGGAAAGAGATGAACAAGTGGCTTTAGTTCTTCATAATGCTGGGCTTCCTGCTGTGATGCCACATGCCTGCTGGAGTCAGAGGAAAGGTCCACAAGCAAATGAGAACACAGATGTGTTTGCTTTTGTCCTCTGTGTGGTGTTATGACACCAGAGGAGCATTTTCTGCCCCTTTTAAGGGGCTATTTCATGCTCCTGGTGCAATTGGGCTGTGCCTGTTCTACACAGCTGCTTTTGAGTCATCCTGATGAAAGCATCTGTGTGCTAGAAAGCCTATGTGAAAGCAGGCAGGGAAGCTGAGGTGAGGGAACACGTGGCATCCATGACTGGGATCTCTGGCAGAGTAAACCCTGCCAGGTGGTTGAGGTAGGTGTTAGTTACCTCCTGTGGCTGCAGGGCAGGTTGTGCTACAGGTATTTGTCTCCCAAAGGCCTTGATTCCTGTAGCTGAGCCCTGGGGCACCTTACTCAAAAGAGCTTGGTCCTGCCTCCAGCTACTGGAGCCCAGCTGGCTGAGGAGCAGTAAGGAGCGATCTGCTCAGACTCAGGTTTTGCAAGCCCTACTTTGTTTCTTTGCTTTGAGGGTGCTTTGTTTTTGTCTAAAGCAAAACTGTGGCTGCTCAGAGAGCCTGTCAACAGGAACCAGAGTGGTGGGAGGGATAGCTGCATGCACAGCTGGTAAAATCACTATGGTGGCATTGTGTCACCCTGGGTAGTTGTCGCAGCTTTGGGCCATGGCCTGGTGCTGGGGGAACATCCTCTCTGTTTGTCCTGGGCTGCAGCCAAATACCTGAAGAAGCAGAATCACAGAGATGACTCTGAGGCACATCCATGCTCTTCTAGTGCCGGGCAGCCTGTGAATGTGTGCTTGTCCCTGATGGAAGAACCACTGATCCTTCCATTAGGCTTATGTACTCCCCACACAGAGAGAGAGAGCCTCAGCCCAGGACTGGTGGTTCAGCTGCAAACGCTCCTTTGGAGGATGGAAGTAAAGACAGTGTAGATCTGGTTGTGGCATGGGCTGGGGGCTTAGCAGATCAGGGTTCATCTCAGCTGCAGGAAAGGCATGTAACCATCCTTTTTCCTTCTAGATCTCAAGCTGCAGCAAGGCATTTGGTTTCATGCTGGAAAATTAAGTTTGCCTGTTTGACTTTCCTAATGAAATTTAATTGCTTGTTTTAAGGAAAACTTGCATGTGTGTTTGAATAGTTACAAAGCAGAGAAAGAAAAAGTGAGTCTGTAGATTTTGCTTTGTTCATCTTGGCTTCAACAATTAAAAGGGAAAAATTTTTTTACAGGGTAAATTCCTTCCAGAGACTGAGGAAGCTCTGTTTTGGAAATAAGCTGTCTCTTAGGATGGCAGAATGAGCTGTTTCAGGAGGGTTTAGAAGTTGTCGCAAGAAAAGGAAAATAATGAATATGTGCCTGTTCTTGATCCTATGTAAAGCTACTCTGGATCTTTTGCAACTGTTTCTTCATAGAATCCTATTTTTCTGCTTGTTTGAAAAATTATAGATATTTGATATCTGCTTGGTCTGAAACAGAATAACAAATAAGTATAATTACAAGGGGAAAAGGCTGGAAAGGGAAGATGGTGGCTGATCTTCTTCCAAAAGCTGGGAAGGTAGTTGGCTAGGGAAGGAGCTCACCAGGGAAACTAGGATCCCCTGGACACATACGTGCAATGATGATTTAAAGGCTCTTTGGTGTAAAGTGCTCTAGTATGGCCTTCAGTTTCTTGGCACAAGGAATGAATCTTTGCTGAAATTTATGTCTATCTTATGCAGAGGATCAGGCTTAAATGATCCTCGTGGTCTCTTCTAGCCTCCAAAACCTTTATGGCTAATTTATTTTGTGTGCCTCTTAAAGAAAGAAAAGAGTGATGCTGTTTTACATCTTGAGCTGTTTTCATTACAATTAGTGCCACCTTCAAAAGGTAGTGGCGAAAAAAGCTTCTGAATTTTGCTGAGTGTGCTGGCACGGGGTAGCAAAGGTGCAGCACAGCACTTCCCCACACCTGTCATTGCTGAACACAGCCAGGGAGAAAGAGCCTGGGGAGTGCCGAGATCGCCTGTTCCAGTGCTGCTGCCGGAGGGAGCAGAGAACAGGAGTGTTACAGAAAAGCTGCAATGCTGGAATTGGATCACAGGAGAAGAGCCAGGTGTTGGGAACAGGATCACCAGGAAAAGAGCCAGGTTTGTTCCTCGCTGGGGAGGTGGTGCTGGCTGGTGGGGCTGTGCTATGTGTTCTTGCCGGGAATCAGTCTGTGACAGAGCAGCAGCTGTATCTGAGGCAGAATATTCCTCTTTTCTTACCATTCCTGAGGCACCCATTTCTCCTTGGAGCTCAGTGTCAGGGTGTACCCCAGTGACTGAACACTCTGGTTTAAAAGGTTGTGATCTATCAGCTTATCTTTCAGGAGAGTTTGTTTCTTTTAAAATTGAAGTCATTCACTCTTCTGTGTGTTTCCTGTCTTACCTCTTAAAAAAGCACAGAGTTGGAAATTGAAATGAGATTCTTTACCTTCTTTACCACATTAGAGTATGCAGTGATTTAATTTTTGACTCACCTGCCTTCTTAATTCTGTACCCTATCTGAATTTTCCTGTGCATCTCCAGACTCCAAACCCTTGTTTCAACTTAACCTGTGCTACATAAAACCTCTCTAGTACAGGGAGGAGTGGCATAGCCCTCTGAACAAAGCTAGGAGTTCTTCAAAATCCTTTCTTTTCCTTACCTCAGTTTTGGTTTCTCCACATTTGCCAGCTTATAGCAGGATAAGTACAAATCTAAGCTTCAAATGTTGTAAGCTCCTATATGCTGGGTTTTAATTTCCCTCTGCAACCAGGGGAAGATGCTGGAAGAAACAGCAAGTGGCAAGAGGAGGAAGATATAATTATTCATGTTTCATGATAGACAAGCATATGGTACAATGGTGCTTCCTCTTGTGTAATAATTATGCCTAGCCATATGTTATGTTTGATGCTGTAATGCAGTCTGGCTTTTCTCTCTTCTGTGCATTAGTTCCATTATTTTATACTGGGAGGGGGTGTCTTGTTGACATTATCACCAAACTCCTCCTGGAGTGCAGTTTGCTGTGTGGTGATCTGTGTGTGTTCTCTGTTCTCCGTTCCTCTGTCACATGATTTACAAAGCTCAGCATCTCTGTTATCTGTTCAGTCCTGTCATCTGTGCTGAGGAGGAGTGTTCTCCTCCTGCTGGCACAGCAAGGCTGGGTGACCCTCGTGGTGGCACTGCAGAGTGACCCCGGCTCTGTGCGGGGCAGGGGTGCCTTGCACATCCTCCAGCGCTGCCAGCAGGCTGCCCGTGGGATGGCTGCGGGAAAGGAGCGAGCGGGAGCCTGGCAGCTTTTCTGTCTGAGGGGCCACCTGCTCTCAAAACCTGCCCATTGCACTTGTGGAAAGTAACCAGATCTCCATGTCAAATCTCAGACAGGAAATTCAAGAGGAAGGTATGTCCAAAACCCAGGGATTCCCAGGGCAATATCCCAAGGCATGTGGATCTTCTGCAGTTAGGGGAGCCAAGCTTTGGGGCCCATCTCCACTGTCTCTCTGAGAAGTGCAAAGCATGCTGTTGGTGATGCTGGAGTCCCACAGCAGCATTAGGTGGGACCCTGATCTGTGGAGACATGTGAAATTATACACATGGTTACTGGTCAAATTGAGACACAGGAAAGATGAAGCAGACCCTGGCCAGAGGTGCAACCTGAGACAAGGGAAGTGAGCTGGGTCCCTTTTCAATGTTAAGAGGACTGCAAACAGTGGGTTTGACGGGGGTTTGTTTTGTTTTGGTGAGTTTTTTTACAAGACCACTCTTTTCAATTTTGAATTGTTTTAGGCAGGACTGTGAGAATCATATGGAAAGTCAGCTGGATTAAATTGTTTATTATGGGAAAGCTTGGAAATGGGGAACTGGGAGGGTTGCCTGCATATGCCAGGCTGTTGCATGGAGGATGTTGAGTAATTGAAGGGTATTTAAAGCTGCCAGAATAGCTGGAGAGCTGAAAATCTGTCAAAGCCTGTGGGTTTAGGTTATTAGATTGGGAGAGCTGACTCTGGTGACCTGTTCTTTATGCACAGGCACACAATGACGGCTCTGGTGCTGCTCTTGAAATTGCTGGTTATGTTTTAGGTGCTGAGTAGGCATTTCTAAATTGATGTAAATTAACTACTGTTACATCTTTCTGAAGAGGAGTGTAGCCCACGGATGTTTACAAGTCAATGGTGCAGGGCACAAACTCAGTGTTTCCTTCAGGTTTAAGATGGGTTGTGCTCTTTATTTCCAATATCCTTTGGTGATTTCCAATATCCTTTGGTGATTTCCAATATCCTTTGGTGAAAAGGGCAAGACAGAAAATAGCCACCTGTGCCGTTGCACTCAGATGGGGTGGAAGGAATACTAGCAAAGCAGGGAATGTTTGGAGTAGCTGTAAATCAGGTCCCACAGGCTGTTGCAGCGATGAGCTGTTCAGCTCTTGGGGTGGAATTTTACTGAAATGGGAGAGTTTGACCCTAGCAAGTTTTCAGTAGTAATTCTTCAGTAGAGTGGGCGGTATTTTGATCTGTGCAGGCTGCACCCTGGGATTCAAGCAGCTCATAGGAAAAGAGGGAGATGTGAGGCAGAGGTAATTCCAGGAGCTGGCCTGGCTGTAACATCTGAAACAAGAGCAGGATGTCGTTTAAGCGGCAAACAATTTCTATTTCGGTGCGCCCATTCAGGAACTGCGCTTTACATCAGTCACGGCGGTGTGGGGAGGAAACGGGGCTCTCTCTGCATCTGACTTCACCATCGCTGAGCGCAGCAAGGGCAGCAGCCAGCACGGCTCTGGCCGGCGCAGCGCTGCGCCCAGGTTGCTCGCAGGAGGAATAGGTGTGGCTGTGCACCGCGGACCTTGGACCGCGCCGAGCAAAGTCTCATCTCTCTCTGAGTGCGGGAATGGTAAGGCAGCTCTGTGAGTTTGTGTTTAGTGATGGGAAAGAAACAAAAATGCACCGAGTTTTCGGGGGGGCTGGGGGAAGGAATGTGTTAGAAAACATCTCGTCTGTGTGAATCAAGACCGGATAGCTTGGTAAATCTTCTTTTCTGATGGATTCAAATGCTTCTTTGATTCTTGCTGGGTCAGACAGTGTACCAGCATGGGTGTGCACCCTTGCATTTTTTCCACCCAAATTATTAAATGTTAAACATAATAGAAAGTTATAGGATGAAGCTGTATCTTTATAGTAAAAAAAAAAACCAAACAATAATTGAAGTTGGTTGCTTTCAACAGCATTAGTCATAACAGACCTAAACCCCTCAAACTCTCTGTCTCTTTCTCTCTTTCTCCCTCTCTAATTTTTTAAACTGTGACTTGTGTGGTGCATTGTGAAGTTTTGTAAATTGTCCCCAAGAGGCTGGCTGTGATAAATTCATCACTGGTGGAAGACCAGTGTCTCTGCTGAAGTATACCTGAACTGGTGTTTAGAGCCTTATTTTCATCAGCCCTTGAGTATTTTTAGACCAAGGCTGCTCAGGCAAATGAGGAAGTCTGGCAGAAGTTTCTTCCGGGCTTCTCATACACTCTGCTCTCCATGTGGTGGTGTGGACACAAGAGTAAGTGCTTTGTCTGGATTGGGAATTAAACATTTCTCAATCTTCAAATAAAAATCTGTGTCTGCTGTGCTTGGGAGTTTTAGATGAGGAGGGGTCCCACGCATGTGACCAGGGTGCCACAAGAAAATGGTCGTGCATGTCTTTTGTTTGTCTTTCTCAGCAGCCATTCAGCAGTCTGATTAGGAAACACCGGATACCTTCCAGCAAGATAGCTGGTGGAAGTCCTTTTACTTCTGTACAAGTCTGCTCCTAACCTTTTTACATTCTTAATCAATGTGTTGAATTTTATCAGCAGATTGGCAGATTTACTTAAAAAAATGTAGACTGATAACCTTTGTGTTCTGGCTGACAGAGTGGGAACTGTACCAATGCTAAGAGTGTTTATGCTCTTCTGTGCTGCCTGATTTTAACAGTTTCTCTTGTTTTCCAAGGCAGAAACATGAAGAAAATGCAAGGGAAATTCTTTATCTTAGCAAAAACTCCTGCTTGCCTAAACTGGTCACTTAAACCATGACCTAGCAAGTTATAAGCCCGGATTATGGTTGTTTTATTTATTTTTTTAGGTGGAAGCTACATGGCAAACTGCAGGTCTTACATTAAAAACTGTGTGGCAGGTTCTGAGTTTGGCAGATGCATGTTTTCTGCTGAGATGCTTCTTCTTTTGTAAGGTGCTGGTTGTTAACTGTGATGCGCGGTTGGAGATGACGGACTCTTCTGCTACCTATGCTTCTGTCATGCAGGAATGGGGTTCACACACCCAGCCTCAACCTGCCTTCTGTAAAATGGGAGGAGTGAGGCTACTTCCTTCCCTTGAAAACTTTGTTGAAGGCAAACACTGGTGCGTCCCCACTTCTGAGTGGCAGTGGCCAAAATGGGATGTGGTCCAGGACCTCACGTGTTCTAGGCAAAGGACGTGCAGACTGGGGCTGAATGTTCTTGGCTCACCAGCTTTCCCTCTCTGCTCAAGCACAGCTAGTTTGGTATGGGGACTGCAAACCTATAACCTGCTCAGAGTCTGTGAGATGCAATTCCCCAGGTACTGGAGAAAGAAGAAAAGTGCACAAGAATGAGGTCGTTTAGTGTGATAAGAGACTGTGCAGTGTATGGATAGGCAGAGAACAAACTAAGGCTGCTCTCAGCTTGAGCAAAAGCGCTTGCAGGGTATCCTTCTGCTATCTGTCTCCTGACTTCTCTTTCACTCTCTCTAGGCACGCTCTGAAAATGAACCCAAGTAACACTGAGTTGGAGAGAGTCAGCAACAGCTCTGCAGAGAGCCTCAGCCCACCCTTCAGGAGTGCCCACGTCAGCTTCACGGCTGGCTCCAGCGACAGCCTCGACTCGGACACACAGACCGGCAGCGATGGCAGTAAGTGACCACCGCCTATGGGAGAGGTAGCATTGTACCTGAGCCCCACTGCTGGGACAGCATCCTCAGAGCAGGGGTCACGAGGGTCCAGTCCCCAGCTCCCCCAGAGACCCTTCATCTTTCCACTTCTCCTACCCTTCTGCCTCTTGATGCACTTCTGATGAATGTGGCAGAGTCTGACCAACATCACAGACTTTTCCCTCTTTGATTCGGCACATGCCAATATTATTCACCCTGTAGACCTCCTCTGGTCTAGACAAAATCTCCATATAAAAACAATTCTGTTTGTGCTTCATGCATTTTGTGATGTCACAAAAGCCCTGCAATAGAAAGTCCTACATAGATTTGAGGAGTACCAGAAGGAGTTTTCTGCTAGACATGATCTCTCCCTCTCATTGTGTTCCCAGATATTTCTTAAGGGGAAAAAAATCTGCCTGCACTCGTTTAACTGAGATTAAAAAATACTTACTATGAAGTCACTTTTTTTCATCAGTGCGTAACTTCGGCATGCACTAACGTGTTCACCAGCTCAGAAAGTATTTCCTTAGCAAGAGCAACCTTCATGTAGTGGAAGTTCTGTCTTTCCAAGAGCAACAGTGTGCAGCAATAAAATTAAGAGCCAGAGCTCTGAAAACTGTTTTTCCACCACTAACTTGGAGTCTGAGAGTGAGACCTTGCCAGGAAATTGTAGAGGGGTAAGAAAAACTCACATATGTTGGATCTTTACTTGCTAGGCACAGAAGCATTTTGCTGTCAAAAATGATAGGAACAAGAGGATTTCTCTGACTTCACTAACAGAAGCAACTGTTTAAATTCATCATAGAAAAGATGAGTTTTTAAATGAACACTTGAATACAGATGTCTTGCTGATGCAAGCAAGAAGCTGTGCAATCAGTCACTGAGTGAGGTGAGCTCAAATTAATTGGCTATGCTGTCAGCTGTTAAAATATGAAGTGGAGGGGAGCCCTTGACACGTAGAAATACTCCATGCTGAAGGTGCAGAGCACTGTTAGGAGAGTTGTGAAAGAGGTTAATTCATTACCCTCTGCCTGGGGCAGAGCCCAGCAGCATATAAAAAAAACTTAAGAGCAATTTGGCATTTGTGGGCTATGCATGTGGACTGGTTGCCAAAGATTCCAGTGCTGACGTTCATTTCCTAAGACTCTCTCAAGTAAATCTTGTCTCTTGAAACAGGGATTCAGCTGCATGTCCTGGCAGAGATGCCTCTGGTGAGGTACTCGTGGACTGCACTGAAGAATTTCTGTTGGCTCTATCCTCTGTCAAAGCCATGTGGATGGAAGTGGCAAGAGGTCCCATGCTGAATGATTCCTGCCTGTGGCTTTTGACAGGGTTTTAATGGAGACAATCTTTCCTGTGGACCCATTAGAGTATGATGCAGATGTGTAGGTTTTCACTAAAGCTTGGAGCATGAATCTCAATTGTTAAGGCAGATATTTCTTAGCTGAAACTGGGGAGCAGTCACTTGCCAGGCAACTGGGTGTACATTGCAGGCACACAGCTGGGGCAAGGGTACAACAGGAGTCAGATAGTTCGGCACCCAAGCACTGGGGCAAGAGAGACGTGCTGATTCACATTTCCTACAGAGCTATTTCTGAGCATAAGGTCACAAACGGGCTGTTGAAACAGCTTTGCATGGGAGACAAACCTGCAGAGGCTGAAATCAGTGCTGCTCATTCCTGAGGTATCTCTCGGTGATGTTGGTGTTATGGGATAGATTACAGGAGGTGCATACAGAGAACTTTGGCACTGGAGGAGACAAATGAAAATTGATCAGTGCTACCACAATCTGGTGAGGAGGGAAAGGGCCAGATGGTGCCAGCATCCACTCTGGTACCTGAGAACCAGGGGATCTGCCCTCACCTCATGTGGTCTCAGGTGGTGGAGCAGCTAACAGGGATTGCTTCTCTAGCACAGCTGTGCAAACCTGCAAGTGACACGCCAGGACAGGCTGGGAGCTCAGGGACCTGTGGCCCTGCACTTGGAGGTTGTACGTGACTGCTGGTGAGTCACTTGGCTGTGAGGAGACAAGTGCCTCCTTCGGGCTGACACGGAAAGGGCCCCAGGCATTCCTCTGGAGCAGGCAGAAAGCTGCTGTGAGGAAGTGCCCGCTGGCTGGCAGTGGAACCCCCAGCAGTAGCTCTGTGAGGAGGAAGGATCATTTGCTACCACTCTGCAGCTTTGGAAAATAAATTTAAAGCAATAGATCCTGCTATCTGCTGAACTATTTCCTATTTGCTTGGAGCAAAACCCCACCTTTCACCTTTCAAGGTTTACACTTGCATGTGAGTTGTTAGCAGGGTCCCATTTGTCATTCAAGTGGCATAGATAAATTCCCTTGAATTATTGTCTCTCTTCTTTTAAATTCCCCTCCACTCCTCACTTGTTCTGTCTCGATGACCTGAAATTATTGCTCTTTATTTCAATGTCAGATCACCTTTTTGTCCTTTGTTTTAATGTCCCACTTTTTTCATGGCATGTTAAGTGTATTACCCAACTCCATTGTGACTTGGGTAGGAAAGCAGCTGCTATGGCTGCTCAAAATGAGCCAGCCATCCCAGCCCAATCCAAGTACAGCTGGCATGTGGAGCTGCTTGGGGTTTAGTGCTATATAGTGGGGCCAGCCTGCCCTCTGAGCAAATAACAAGCTGGGAAGCAGGCCATGGTGGGAAGGCCAGATTTTTTTCAGCTAGATGGAAAGTGCCGAAATCCCAGGTTTGCTCAGCAACCCTTCCCCATTGTGAAGCGAAGAGAAAGGTTCGATATATACTTGGAGTGCTCCAGTATATCGAGTACAGCCAGAGGGCTGGAGCTGTGTGCCATGAGTCACTCTCTCCTTATCATGCCCTGCTGCTGAAGCACTGGGTGGCAGCTCCCAGGTGAGAGAGACTGTGTTTAAAAGATTGTCCTTGTATCAAGTGCTTCATTCTTACCTCCCTGTAGATGACATCACAGCTTAAATATTTACCCTCTACTACCTTTTTACTACTGTATATGCAGTTCATAGGGGAATGGTTTCAAGGGTGGGGAAGTGCATTTCTCTGGATGGCTGGTTGCAGCCTGCTTTGCAAACCTGCTCTATTAAACTGGATTAAATCCCTAACGTCTCCGGTAAAACTTTGCACTTGTGAATAGCTGAAGACTATGAACTGGGTTCAGATGTAACTTGGCTTGCTGCTTTTCTTCTCAGCCAGGGCCCTGGGGATGGCAGGGATATGGAGAAGGACCTGTGCTCTCAGCCTGAAAGGGCTACTCATGTCATCTTCTTGTGTGTTGCTATCTCCTAGGACACTCTTCTGAGCCGAACCACTCGCCTCCTCCAGCTGAGAGCCAAGTATTTCCCTCTGTCCCTTTCCTTGCTGTCTCCACTGAGGATGGTCCCTCCTCTGCCCCCAGCTGCCCGCCCCCTCTGCCCCAGAAGAAGACAGTGATCAGAACTGTGTCTTCTCCAGATGGCTTTTTTGGGGGACAGGCATCTTCAGGCAAAGCAGCTGGTGCTGCCAGCCCCAGGCTGAATGTCAGCCACTCTGAGAGCAATATGTGCCTCCGAGAGGAGTCTCCCTTCATCCACCCAGCCAGCCTGGGGGGACGCCCTGGTGCCTTCTCCTCCTCTGAGTCCCTGGAGAAAAGCTCCAAAGGAAACAGCTACTGGGGCTCAAGCACCGGTAAGAGCACAGGGGCTTGTGGGCCCAGCAGAAACCTCCAGTCCCTCTCCTCCTCACAGCTCAGTGTGTCCAGCCAGGTGTCCTCGGCCTCCAGCCTCCACAACCTCCTGAGCAACATGGACAGCAAGGAGGGGGTGTACAGCAAGCTGGGGGCCCTGTACGCCGAGTCCCTGCGGCGCCTGGTCGCCAAGTGCGAGGATTGCTTCATGCGGGAGCAGAAGAACGAGCTGCACTTCAGCGAGAACAACTGGTCGCTCTTCAAGCTGACCTGCAACAAGCCCTGCTGCGACTCGGGGGACGCGATTTATTACTGTGCCACTTGCTCCAAGGACCCTTCTACTACCTATGCTGTGAAGGTAAGCCCACAGCCAGGAGGTGTCCAGGCTTATCTCCATCTTCCAGGTGGAGATGTGTGCGCTAGCAGCACATGGCGTCTCATACAATGTCTTGTTTTTTCTGCTTGTATTTCTCACGGGTGAAGTTAGATGAGCAAAATCCCTTCCAAAATTGCCACTTTCCCCTTACTGCTTGCGAAGGTTAATTTGGAGAAGGAGTTTTCATTGTAACAAATGCCAGTCAGATTTAACTTATTGCTAAAGGGGTCTGAAACCCAACCATTTTCTCCCTCTGAAAACATCTTTGTGCAAATACTCTGTTGTAAACTCAGAGGCATTCACCTGATGACACAAGCTGATGAAAGGCTGCATTTTTGCCTCTGCCTGCCTTTTAAGTAGAAGCTCTGACCCAGATACTGAGTGCTTATATGATCTTGAAACTACAGACAATAAGATATTGCAGATCCCAATTAAACAATGAGAGGCTGACCCAGACATGCTGTGTAAGGTCAGGTCTGAAATTCTTTCATGTAACTCCATGGAATACATGTTTTGAAATGGAAACTTAAGGTGCAATAGTTCAGCTCTTTGAAACCTGGATAAGTAAGCTTATCCAACCAGTTCCATGGACATCCTGTGGATTTTGGGTTCTTGGTCAATGTTGCTACTTGAATACAGAGATTTTAATTTCTGTTCTGACTTAATACTGGTGATATCTCACTGCTGCTTATTCCTCAGGTTGTTTTCAAAGCCTAAAGTAATTCTCAAAAAAGCACTGTCAGAGATGCATTAAGGAAAGAAAAAAGAAAAAGAACAAAAAATCTCTGCTAAATAGTTTCCACCATTATGAACTCTAAGGGTTGTTCTAGAATGTTTTAAAACATCCCTAAGGGATATTCTAGTTAAGTGGTAGCTTAAAAGCCAGTTCATATCCTAAAGGAAATACAGTCAACCCAACAGGGGGGCTGTAAATAACCAGAATCAAATTAGATGAGATCTTGCACCAATACCCTTAGTCCATCAGTCAGAGCTGCAGCTTTTCTTGTGTGTTATACCTAATCCGTCACAACTTTCTTCCTGAAGCTTAAGAAGTGTTGTGCTCCTTTTCAATCTGCAGTTCCCTGTGGCACACCCACACCTTGGCTTTTGCCTGCCATGCTAGGTGGGGTTCAGTAGCTCAGCTCTATGGCTGTAGCGTATGAATTCTTGCCAAGGCAGAAACAGCACATTTCAGCCTCTTGACAGGACTGCACTTGTGTCCCTGTGTGTGAAGTGGGCTCACTCTGTGCCCTAGGTACACTGCAGAGCGTCTTAACAAAGTCAAAGCCACTGCAACAAGGCCATACTCTGTGCCAGCTTAGTGATGCTGTGTATGTGTTTATCCATGTGCATGGATACAATTCCTGTGTGCCACCATCCCTTTGGCAGCCAAAGCAGGGAATTAATAATTGTGAAACTATTCAATTGGCTGATCCCTAGTTGCCCCTCCTGGCTTCTGGTATAGATTTTTTGACATGAAAGAGATCACAGACCTGTAGTTAAAATTAGAGTTGGAGAGCTCAAAATAGGCAGAGGATCAGACTTGAGCCGAGAAGCCAGAGTCTGAGCCGTGCACAGACAGACATGACTATGAATAAAACAGTTTGGAAATGGCTTTAGAAGAGGAATTCAGCCAATATATGCTCCATGCCTTGGCTTCTTTCTCCACTAGAGGTGTGTGACTAAGCCAGCCCAGGCTCCTACTTGGAGCTTTTAGCAGGGAGGATGCCTCTGGTGCAGCCAAAGTCAAGAAGAATGGCTGGATGGGGAAGATTTCCCTGTATTTGGCTGTAGTTGTTCTACCAGAGACTTCTCTCTTGCCAGGAATTCCCTTCCTTTTCCTATGCCTTACCTGACTTTCCTTTGGGAGGAGGAGCAAGAAGGTTTCTTAGCCAGAGGGCTGGAAGGTCTGCTGTGCATATGGGGACCTCCTGCATCATCCTGGGTCCCACTACATTCATCTGCATTCTGCCTAGCTTTCCAAAGCTTGTCTTTCCACAAATAAGCCAGGGCGAGGTATTTTTGTTTAGAAAAGAGAGGACAATAGGGATTTGAAATGCCCCATCTCCACAGTTCTGTCTCATCTGAGTGAATTATCTGTAAATGCCTAGATTCAAACCCTTGCTGGAGGAATACAAAAGCAGCCCTCTTCTTCAGCTCCTCTCTGTTCTTGTGTATATTTTAACTTGGAGGCAAAATTGATTTCTAGTACGGTTTTGCACGCATGCTGTGACTGGCACTGACACGCTCCAGGCTTTGAAACCTTTTATGCTGAGTTTCAGCCTGTTGCTTACTCCTGTGGATGACATATAAACACATGGCTAAATAAAGGGGGAAAAGAGTATAATAGAAATGCCAGAAGGCCCCATAAGCTAATGGATACTCCTATAATAAATCTGGCTTTGAGCGTCTAATGCAGTATAAAGCTAAAATAGGGAAGAAAATGAAGATAGAACTCATGTAGGTTAAAGAGAATCCAGATTATAAAATTCATTTTTCTCCCTAGAGTTTGCTGCACTTTCATTTCTTTCTAGGCCTGTTGTAAGCCCCCATTTTCTTTTTTATGTTTTTTTTTTTTTTCCTGTGCTGAGGAGTATAGCTTATTGCTGGTTACCCTTAGCCATTGATCAGGGGCTTGAGAGCAGTTACTGACACACAGAAGTGGAATGGTTGAGGAGGATGTGAAAGTGGCTCCAGGGCTTGGGACCAGAGAAGGATCAGGTGGGAAGAAAGTGCTGGAGGCCTCTGTCCACCCCTCACCACAAAAACAGCACTGTTGCTCACAGTCACTTCACATTGAATGGGGCCTCATCCAGTACTGTTAACTATCTCCAGAGATGGACACAGCATGTCTTCTGCCACAAGCTTTGCTTTTCTCCCTCCAGGAATGTCTCTTGGGTTGCAGGAGTTTATCTCAATGATACCTGTGATGTAAAAGCTATGTTGCTTCTGTTGGCAGTGAAACGAAATCTTCAGAAGTTATTCATGGTAGGACTACTGCCCTCCTTTCCTCCAATTACTGGGCATTGCCAGTACATTCCATTACAAAGGAAGCATGCCCAGAAATGCAGCCCAGGCATCTGGTGGCTAAGGTTGGGCTGTTGCAGGACAAAAACAATCCTCAAGTCAGGAGATAATTTAAAGTGCTTAAGGGACCAATGCACATCTGGCTTCTGCTGTCCTGTTGTCTTCCAGAGCATCTGCAAATCACAGCTTAGCATCCCACCTCTCAGCTTCTGGTCTCTGCCCTGTCTCTGTCACCAGCTGATGAGACTTTTCTTTTGGTCTCTCTTCACAGATTTGTAAAACCCAGGAGTCCAAGGTAGCTGCTTCATACTGCAGCCCTGCAGTGCCAGTTCACTTCAACATCCAGCAGGACTGTGGGCATTTTGTGGCCTCCGTCCCCTCCAGCATGCTGCTGGCCTCAGATGTGGGGAAAAGCATGCCTGGAGATGGCTTCCATCCCTCGCGCACTGCCAGCGAGCACGACTGTGTGGTGGTCATCACCCGCGAGGTGCCGAGCCAGACCACCGCCGACTTCGTGAGGGACTCAGTGATGCTCCACCAAGCCAAGCCAGAGCTGTATGAACGTCGTGTTTGCTTCCTGCTCCTCCAGCTCTGCAACGGCTTGGAGCATCTCAAAGAGCATGGCATCATCCACCGTGACCTGTGCCTGGAGAACCTCCTGCTTGTGCCCTGCAAACCCCCCATGAGCTGTGTGAAAGCCAAAGATGACAAACACTTACCCCGCCTCATCATCAGCAATTTTTTGAAAGCTAAACAGAAGACTGGAACTGGAGACTCCAAGCTGAAGAAGAGTCAGGCCCGGCTGGCCCCGGAGATTGTGTCTGCTTCTCAGTACAAGAAGTTTGATGAGTTTCAGACTGGTATTCTCATCTATGAACTGCTGCACCAGCCCAACCCCTTTGAGGAGAAGGTACACCTCAGGGAGCAGGAGTACAGCCCTGAGGACCTCCCTGCTCTACCCAGCCTGTCCATCTACTCCCGGGGTCTCCAGCAGCTGGCCCACCTACTGCTGGAAGCAGATCCCATCAAGCGTGTGCGGATCACCGAGGCCAAGCGGATGCTGCAGTGTCTGCTTTGGGGGCCCCGAAAAGACCTCATGGAGCATCCCCTGGGCCATGAGGAAACCCTGCGCCAGGTGCTGCAGAACTGGGTGGACATGAAGCGTGCCCTGCTCATGATGAAGTTTGCAGAGAGGGCCGTGGACACGGAGCGGAGCATTGAACTGGAGGACTGGCTGTGCTGCCAGTATTTAGCATCTGCTGAGCCAACCTCCCTCTTGCACACATTAAAACTGCTGCAGCTGCTCTGACCTCGGATGTGTCTCAGAGGCAGCTGAGGGCTCCTGACTGCCTTGTGGCTAAAGGTACACAGCCCTTTGATAAGCGAGAGGTTTGAACCTCAGCTGTGAATGCACGTTCAGCTCCTGGCCTGCACTCCAGTCAGAGTGCACAAGGCATATTTAGTATCCTCAGCACTGTTAGTTTGTGAGCAGGCAAAACTGGGAACCTACCCCTATTTTGGGGGTTTTTTGTCTTTTGGTATGGTAAGTGTGGACTAATAAATTCCTGCCTGCATGTGTGCATGTTTCTAAAGAACTCACTGTACCAAGTTGATTTCTGTGCCTATGGGACTGTCCTCTGATCCCCACCTCTCCCAAAACATCAGAGCCTTTGTGTCCAGGAACAACATCACGCTCTAGAATGTGAAGCAGGGATGAACGGGTGTCTGGTTCTCTTCAGGAGCAAAGGCAGTTCACATAATACTCCTTTGCAAGGGGGAACCTGGGGCTTTCAAATTTACATCTTTTGTGAGTATTGGCATCCATTTTGCTTCTCCCTTCCAAAGCAAAAATTACTGCTTGTTTCTGTGTATCAGTTCTTTTTTTCCTCCATGGGCAGTTCAGTATCAGCTCCCTGTTACCTTCGGTAGATACTAATACAGCCTGGCTTTCCTGTCAAGTGGTGCAGATGTAGTGGAGCACCACTGTTGGATTGAAGGGGTGAGAGAGAGATCAGGGTGGGCCTGTTCTGAGAATGGTGCTGGGAATTACCCCTTGTAAAGCTAATGAAATGGAAAATCCCCAATTCACCTCCAGGGCCTTGGGGGGAAAGTCAGGGCCAGGTTGCTTTGCTTTCCCCATCCCTCCAGCTCCCTCCCTTTGCCTGGTAATTCACCTGTCCCTTCTGCCTAACATTTATTTAACTCCTTTACTGAGAGATGAGCTGGCACGTGAAAGGCTGGGGCCACTACAAGCCGGCAGGGTCTTATTGCTGGTAGTCTTTGAATTAGAAATGCATAGGGCTGGGTGTGCTGCAAACATGTTTCTCCAGCAGATGGGATGCAGGAGCAGCACAATGAAAGGTGGACAAACTGGCCTGGCTCCCTTCAGCCCCTTTCCCTCCATCCAGACATAGAGCAGCCACTCAAATTGGGAGAGAGGCAGTGCTCCTGAGAAAAAAAAAAAAAAAAAAAGTAGTTTTCAAAGGTTGTGAGCTTCTTTTACTTTTCCATCCCACACAAGGCAGAGATGAATGCCCTGTTCCTGACATCAGTTCTGCAGCCCTTGGAGAAGCGGTAAGATGGGGACAGTTGGAGAGAACCCAGCATCAGCTTATCTGAGACAAGATGTCACTAGCTGAGCTACCCACCTCCCAGCTCTAACAGGGAGACATCCATGAACACCTTCCTCCAGCCTTGATTCACTCCAGACACAGCCTGCTCATTGGGGCAATTTTAATTCCCCAGGTTTTCTTGACACTTTGTGTACTTTCTGTGAATCCTTTCCAGGGTTCTCACCTGGATCTTTCTTTTTTAATCTGTTTGGCTATGGTTGCTGCTGATGGGAGGGGATAGTTCCTTGGCTGGGCACCCATTTGCAATGAATTTCCCCTGATCCCCTTAGGGAGGAGGCTGTGCACGTCCCTGCCTGCTGGAAGAATGTGGGATGGCTCCAACTGCGACCGCTGGGAATTTTTTATACACTGGCTTTCTTGCATTTGACTTTTGGGTCAATTTCCCTCTGGTACAGGTAGCAGGAGCTTTCTGGCTTGGGAACCCCTGTCCATCCCATGGATCATCCTGGACACAACACTCTGGAAGATCTGGCTCTGACTTGATGCATGTGGTCTCACATGGGCCAGCAGAGTGATGAAACAGCTGGAGAACCTGTCTGAAGGAGCCCAGCATGTTTTTCTGAGACAAGATGAAGAGATGACTCAGTTTCTAAGCATGAATGTAGGAAAGAGGTTGGTGGCAGCTCTGCAGGAGAGCACTGAAGGAGACAGGGATTGACCATGACAGATCCATGTTGTGCTGGCAAAGCAGAGATAATTTGAAAGGCAAGTGGCTTGCAAAGTTTTAGCTGTGTACTCAGTGGGACTCAAGAGGTAGCCAAACATTCAACCAGCCCACAAAACATGAGACTGGATCCATTTTGCATGCAGAGTTTCAATTTAGTGACAAACACAGGTATTGGCATAGGGCCTGCATTGTATGAGATGTTAACTTGATCAAAACTCTTTACCTTGAATTTGAGCACTTGAGTCTGGTACTGGTGTTGGTTTTGGCACCTTGCAGCAGCATTCCCAGCAGACCAGAGGCCAACATTTTTCAGCTATTTTTTTTTTTTTTTTAATTGGGTGGGCGGCCTCTTGGTCTCATATAAACAGAAATTCTTAGCTCCTGGCTTTCCTCCTACTTCCCCTATGGTAGCTCATGTTCTTCTCCAGCCTAAGTTTTAGGTCTTCGGGTCGATGCTTGAACTGGAGAAGTGCATTAGGATTTCTGATGTGTAGCTGTTGTGGGGAAAGTGACACCTAAGCCTCATCTGAGTGCCACGGCTGAGTTTGAGGACTTTGCTGTCTTATGCCCTCCTTGTCTTTGCTGTCCCCACCATGCCATGAGCAGCAGCTCCCCTTTTCCTAGCAGGCATTCTTGCCCCCATGCCCAGGAACCTCTGCAAGAATGGTGGAGGGGATGGATCATTCCCTGTGTGGCAGGGGACACAGTACAGCCCTGCACCCTGGGGGTCAAGTGTGTCACCCAGTCAGGGGGAAGGAGGATTGCAGGATATGTCTGACTGGGAACTCAGCTTGAGGTCTGTGTGCCACAGGCCAGTGCTGAGGAGCAGTGACTGGAGGAGCAGCACAGACCCCAGGATCTTACAGGTACTGCTGGAGGGGGAAAGGGGTGTTTTCTTGTCTTGTGCTGCCCCCAGGCAGCCTGGCAGCCCCTTTCCCAGTGGTCCAAGCACACAAGAAAAGTGGATGTGCTGCACAGAAACTGGCTTGTATTTTGCTGTATTTGTGCAGGGTATATTTTAAGAGCAAGTGATATGCTTTTTTCCATGTCAATTTTGGCATGCATGGCATGCAGCAATAGTCTGGTTTCACAGGATTCATTCTGCCAGATCCATGGAGCTGATATACGACTTTGCTGAGTAAATACATCTGAAGGTCTTTGCAGTGCCTGCTTAAGCAATTCTCTGCTATGATTCTGAAAAAAATGCTCTTTCTTTTCAAGGAGCAGGAACAAATTTCCACAGTAGCACTGGAAATATTGACACACTGCTCATGCCTCTCATTTTATATCATCAAAGGCTGGGCAGTGGAAGCTTGTGAGCCATAATGAAGCGTGTGAGTAAGCATTATTTGTTTCATTTCCCTGTGCTAAACAAGCAACAGCCAGTTTCTGGTGAAGGAATTAATTGTTTGATAATAGAGTGAGTGAGCAGAGCAGGCTGACCACTGTCGAAGCAAAGTCTGGGCATGAAAGTCAAGCAGCTATGACTCAGAGACAAGTTTTATGTATATAGTGCTGTTCTTGAAACATTTTTGGTCACATCTTTCTTTTCTTCAGAAAGAAAAAAGCTCATCAGTGGGAAGGGAGGCTGTTAAATAAGGCTGAGGAGGTCTGAACTGAGCTCCTCTCTCAGACTTTGCTGTGACCTTAGGAAAGCTGCTTAACTCCCACCCACAAAGCAGAGATGATCAGTTTCTGTGTTACAAAGCAGAATCAACCACAAACCTCGCAACTTTATGTTTGACTGTGTTAGGCAGGACATGAAAGTACCTAAATGAGGAACCAATTAGGAAATAAATACACTGATTTATTAAAATATAATGTTGCAAAAATCCTTCCTTTATTTTCAGGTACCAGTTGTTCCCTGGCTTTTTGCTGCTTGCTGCCATTACAAATTTGCTGACCACTGCCTGTAAATGGCCCACTGCTGCTTGTGGCAAAGGCCACAACACCCTCTGGATACCTTGATTCCTTTGTGGCTGTTTTTTTCCCTTTAGCCTTCACAAAGAACAGACACAAACACATGCTGAAGAAACAGAGCTGCATCTTAGGAGAAAACACAGCAGAGGAGTGAACCAACAGTGCAATAATGGGATGGGATGTGCTGAAGTGGTGGAGCTGCCCTGCCATCAAATGGGAGATGCCAGGAATCATCCAGACTTTCCAGCAGACTGAGGTAGCTGCAGCATGTTGGGCATCCCAGAAATGGCACTGCTGTTTTGGAACTGCAGCTCAGAGTTGTTTCCCCAGGATGGGTGCCACCTCTCCCATGTACTTCAGAGTCTGTACTGGAAAGCTTGTGGGGTAAATCACAGTGATTTACCCCACAACTACTGCCAGGATGATCTCAGCTAGTGAACAGAGAACAAGTGGAGAGGTGGAATCCTCCTCCAAGTCCTGAAGAACCAAGGTGGCAAGAAACCCTTGTACTTGCAGAGACCCTGGGTATTCCCCCCTGAGCCAGTCAGCTCCTCCCATGGCCAGGAGTGAGCAGGGTGGAGAAATGAGTCTGCTGTAAGTTGCTGGTCCAGAAATGCCCCAAATAAATTTGAAATACCCCAGTTCCTTCCTGGTACACAAAGAGTAGTGCTCCCCTCACTGGGCCAGGCCTGAGAGGTGGAGCTCTCGGCTCTCATGGATGGCCCTCGAAATGCCTTTCACAAATTTCAGAAAAGGAGCACCTGAGTTACCTGAGACACATGAGCAAGAGGTATCCTGGGGAGAGAGGAAAAGGATTGGGAAGACCATTTTCTGCACTCCTTTTCCTCCTCAGTTACACTTTCTGGATGCATTTGGGCTGCCTTTTTGTAGCAGCACAGCTCCTGGATGTCAGCAGTCCTATGGGATTTCTCAGGGTTCCCACAGCAACAGGACCAGAGCAAAGGGGTCCCCCAGCCTATTGGGGTGCATTAGGCAGAGTGCTGCCAGCACGTGCAGGGAGGTGATCCTGCTCCTCTGCTCAGCACTACTGAGACACACCTGGAGTGCTGGATCCAGTGGTGGACTCCCCAGTACATGAGAGAGGGACATACTGGAGAGAGTCCAGCAAGGAATTGATGATGATGAAGGTCTGGAGCATGTCTGACCAGAGCAGAAGCTGAGAGAGCAGGGACTGTTCAGCCTGGAGAAGAGAAGGCTCAGACAGGGGCAGCTTTTAAGTGTACTGGTAAGTACTGACAGGGAGAATGAAGGACAAAAGGTGAGGAAGCTGAAAATGTGAAATCCCATTGAGACTTAGAAACACAACTTCTGTATGTGTGTGCATACCATGTGTATGTGCTGGTATGTGTGTCCTGTGTGTGCTAATGCAGTGTGCTGTGCTAGGAGCAGGGCTGTGATTGTTGAATGCTTTGTGTTGTGAGTGTGGCTGCATGCAGTGCAAGTTTTGTCTGCAATGTGTGTGTGTGTTGTGTTCAGTGTGTGTGGGATGGAGGCTCAGGGCTCGGTCCTGTGAGGGCCCCGAGGGGGAGCAGCTTCAGCCCCAGAGAGGTCACGGATGGGCTCAGAGGCATGTGGGAGAAGGGGCATCGGACATTTTATGGTGCAGACATGAGGGAATTCGGGGGTACCCAGCGGGGTTATAAGGCATGGGGGAGGTTGGGAAACCCTGTGAGAGTTATGGGCTATCCAGGAAGGCAACGTGACACCCAAAGGGTCAGGACACTGGGGAGAGGGCTGGGTACACGTCCAGGAGATTGGTGGGCCTTGGGCTGGGAGGGTAGTGGTGATTATGGGGAACCCATGGGACTTGTGAGACACCCAAGAAAGGGGAGAAGGCAGAGACACCCCAGGGGGCTATGGGTGTTCCCAGCCTCCCGGGAATTATAAGGCACAGGGGGGCCAAATACATCTTGGACAGGGTTGGGGTCACCCAAGAGGCTCAGGGGGCACCCAGGGAGGGGTATGATCGCAGGGTCCCACCAGAAGCTGATGCTGGAGCCCAGGCCTCTGACACCTCCTTTATTGCCAGCGCTAACAGAGCCCCTGACGGGAGGGAGGACCTGCGCCCGCGCTGAGGGCCCACGAGGTGCCCGTGCCAGGCGTCACTGCGGGGCCGTGTAGGTGCCCGCCAGGTGCACGGGCAGCCCGTCGCGGCAGGCCACGCGCACGTGCTGCTGTGCCTGGCGGGCACGGTAGGCGCAGGGCGGCCGCGTGTCCCCGCCGCGCAGGCGGCACGCCGTCAGGCTCAGGGCGCTCGGGGTGCTGTGGAACCCCGTCTCGGGCTCGGGCACCTGGGAGCAGGCGGCCACCAGGTCCGCGGCCGGGGCGTGCACGAAGGTGTTGGAGGGCTTGCAGGGCCTGCCCGGGGCCGTCACGCGCCGCCGCGCCAGCATGGTCTCGCAGTAGCGATGCGCCGCCAGCGTGGACGTCCGCGGGTTGTCCACGTGCTGCCGCAGGAACTTCTCGTAGCGGGTCTCGCCCGCCGCTCCTGCCACCGCTGCCAGCACCAGGGTCATGCACAGCACCCAGCCCGCCATGGCCACCTAGGGAAGGTGGGGTTAGGGACATCTGACCTCTGGGCCCCCGACTGGCAATCCCACCCTGGGCGCCTGGTTATTTTACAGATTCCCCCTCCCAAATCCCTCGGTCCCATACAAATCACCTCCCAGTGCAGGGGGCCCATCTCTGGACAGCTGGGCTATCTGTGGATCTCGCCTGGATGCATGGATCCCCTAAAGTTATGCACTCCCCGGAAGCCTCAATCCCCCATGGAACAGCCCCTACCTGCTTGTCAGACCCCTGGCTCCCCTATAGATCCACCCTATGCCCCCACACCCGGATGCCATACACAGCCTCCCTTCCCCACTGGATGCTTGGGTTCCTCACAGAGCCCTCCCACAGACATTCTGGTCCCCTGTGCACCCTTCACCCGCACCTGTGTGTGCGCCTCAGTTTCCCTTATGGCCTCAGGGTCTCCAGGATCCCTCCCACTCCTCTGCACCTCTTTTATACCGGCCCCAGCTGTGCCCAATGGGCAAGGATCCAGGAGGCGGGGCAGGGTAAAGAGCAAGGTCCGGTGGATGTCTGGGGGAATCAGGTGTCCGGAGGCCCTGCTCACCCTCATGGCCCCCAAGGTCATTAGGTAGTCATTAACGAGCCACGTGACTGTCTGCGTGCATCCCCTTGGGTGGCCCCTGCTCACTCTGGCCTTGGCCACCTGTCCCATGAAAAGCGGGATACCTGGGTCCTTTTGGGTGGCAGGGCAAGATACGTGGGTCCCTGGTGGGGGACAGGATGTCACCATCACCACTGGGGCAGCTGGCAGATGTTCCTACAGCTCTTGAAAGATACAGCACATCCATGGCTCTTCTGCAGTGCTAAAGGGCCCATGTGTTCCTTTTCCCCGTGTTCCCTTGCAGGCAAATTCATACTCCTGGAAGTGCCAGGATGCATTTTTCCTCACTGCTACCTCCCATGCTCCCAGCTGCTCCATTGATGCAGAGACAAGCAGAGAGCCAGGAGCCAGCCTGAGTTCACCAAATACTGCTTTCCCTTGACCATCGTAATGGAGCCTCAAGGAAAGCATGTCCCCTCCAGAGGGAGAGGCATGCAGTGCCCAGGAGAGGCTGTCACAAGTGGGAGCAAGTGATCTCCATCCTCCTCTTCAAAGACATCAGAGAGACTCTGATGGGAAGTGGCAAAGACAGAATGAGGTCCTGGGCAGCACCTTTCCCAAAACAGCTTTAACTCTTCCAAAACTGGCCGCAGTGAAGGCGCAGAGGGTCTTGCCCTGGGCTCTGGTGGCATTTCTACAGCCTCTGAAGAAATCTTCCTCAAAGGTACCCAGTCCCTACAGTGGGAACATTTCAGGCACCTGGCCAAAACCTTGCAGACATGGAAGGTCAGCGGAGTCTCCTGCTGACTCTCAATACCCTGCTCCTGGGCATGGAAGGAGGATGGGGACTCTCACCATGCCCCCTCGGACACACTCTGCTTCCCATTGTCCTGGTGTGGGTGGAAAAGGGATGGCACCCACAGGACGAGGAAACAAGCCTGGATGCTTGGCAGTGGGCTCTCTTTAGTGGGCATGGTGCAGGTACCTGTGCTGGATCCCATCCTACCTGGCAGAGCCTCAGGCATATCCTTGCCAGAGGCTGCTGTGAGGCTCACTGGTGAGCCACAGCCTGTGATCAGCTCTTGTTCCAGGGGGTTTCCAACTGCTCGGTGATGTCCTGGGCACCGCTTCTCCATGTGCCATCCCTGCCCATGCAGGAGGGCTGACTGAAGCCTCCACCTGCCCTGTGTGGTGGGGAGAGGAGCCATCAGCCAGGGCATTTGGAGCAGCCCAGACCACCAGCTCTGGTTGTTCCCTTGATGCCCCAAGGCCTGGGAAAGCTGCCGATTCTAGGAGCTCTCTAAACATAGTTTAGAAAGGAGATATTATTTATTCTGCACAGGATGCAAGGTGGAGGTTTGACAAATCAAACACCCCATGGGGTAAAAAGTAACATCTTTTATACAGTAAAATTTACATGAGCCTGCTTGTCTAATGCATATTTCTCATCTATTGATGTGTATTTATTTGATTTATTTGTATGACAGCACTCTTATGCAATACTTGAAATACAAAGTTCTTAATTGCCAACTTCCATTGTAGAAAACACCAGACGACATCAGTTACGTTTACAAAAGGTGACGAGATTCAGCCTGGGGACAGATAATTCAGCTTGAAGACATCAGAAAGGGCAGGAGGTGGCACCTGCCTTTCGCCCGGGCACTGTCGGTGCAGCGAACCCCATCCTTGCGGCTCTGCCCGTCCGCACAGCTGCCCCACCGGGGCATCCCCATTTCCGGGGCGCGGGGATCGGGAGCGCGGGGCCGGGCGCCCCGCGGGGATCGGGAGCGCGGGGCCGGGCGCCCCGCGGGGATCGGGAGCGCGGGGCCGGGCGCCCCGCGGGGATCGGGAGCGCGGGGCCGGGCGCTCCGCGGGGCTCCAGGCGGGGGCGCTCAGGAGCACGGGTGGCTCCCCCCGCCCCCCCGCGCCGTTGGTTCCGTCCCGTTCCCCCCCCCGCCGTTGGTTCCGTCCCGCCCCCGCTCCCGGCGCTGGAGGCGGCCCCGCTCTCGCGGGTCTCGCGCGAGCGCCGCTCCCGTATAATCTCGCGGGAGCGCGCGCGCCGCCCTTTCCGCGGCGCGGGCCGGACATGGCGGTCGGGAAGAACAAGCGGCTCACCAAGGGCGGCAAGAAGGGCGCCAAGAAGAAAGTGTGAGGGCCGCCGGGGCGCAGGCGGGCGGTGCGGGGGGCGCCGGGCGGGGCGTCGCGGGGGTGGGATGCCGGGGATGCGGGGCGGATGGCGGCCGCGGCCCGGCCGCAGCAGGGCCGATGCCGTCATGGCGTCAGCCGGGCGGGCGTGGGCCCGGCGGGGCGGGAGCGGCGGCGGCGGCCGGAGAGGAAGAGCTTGCTGCAGCCCCGTGTGGCCTGAGAAAGTCGGCTAAAAAACCTGCTTCGTTTGATTCAAGGGTCGACCCTTTCTCCAAGAAGGACTGGTACGATGTCAAAGCACCGGCGATGTTCAATATCCGAAACATCGGGAAGACGCTTGTCACCAGGACTCAAGGAACTAGTGAGTACTTGGGCTTGGGCAGTACCGGGGATTGTGTTTGCTCCGCGTGCTAGCTCCAAGCGCTTAAAGAACTTTCTGTATAAAAGACTGCTGAAAAATAAAAAGTGCTTGTACCATTACGAGCTTGGAAGCATAAAAAGTTGGGTGATTTAGGTGGATTTTTTTTGAGTTGACTGAGTTGTTTGAATAAATGAGGTTAGCTGCAGAAGTTCGTACACTGGGCTCTTGTTTGTACAGCAATGCCAAACCATGGAAGAAAGGGCCTGAAGTTTCTAACGAGTTTCCCTTGTAACCTGGCAAGTCGGGAAAGGTTCAAGAAGTAAGCAGTGGTACTGATTGTCACAGGGGGAGATGTAGGACGGTGCCACAGGAGACCTTAGTCCTAAAAGGACCATAACGAGCAATACATGAAGACACTGAAATAGATGAAATTTAAATCTTTTGGATAAAGATTAGAGCCAGAATTGCTGACTTAATGGGAGCACTGATGTATCACAGGAGGGTAAATTTGTGTAGCACATCTTAGGAAGAGGAGACTTCTGTTGGAATGCAGAGGTGTCTGGATAGAGGTGACCATGTTTTTGGAAGTTTAGCCATGCAGAATGGCTAAATAGCCTTATGATACTCTGCTGGCTGCACTCGAAGTTGGGATGATGATTGTTGCTTTGAACTGTAACATGTGAAACAAGTAAAATGAGGGTTGCTGCCAAACCAGCCAGTGTTGTTAAAATGGTTCCTCGTTGGAGGAGGAGCTGTGAAATGATTGTACTGGGCTGTTCATTGCTGCTTCATCTCTGCTGAGCGCTTGTGGCTTTTTATGTTTAGTTTTCTCATTGCTGTTGATAATTTCCAAATGCTCTGTAACCCGTTTATGATTGAAACAAACTAAATTATTACACGTGGTGGAACTGGTGTGTGCTGCTGTTCATATCCCACACCTGATAATATTGCCTTGAAAGATTCCTCCCAAAGGGAGAAATTTCCTACCTTGCTGGCTCTGTGATCGCCATTAGAAAATATCAGAGAACAGGATTCCAGTGGGAATTCAGTATCTGATTTGAAGAATGTGCTTCTAATGTTAATCTAAGGTGTTTTATTCTGTTCCATCTCCCAGAAATTGCCTCTGACGGGCTGAAGGGCCGCGTGTTTGAAGTGAGCCTGGCTGATCTGCAGAATGATGAGGTTGCCTTCCGCAAATTTAAACTGATCACTGAGGACGTTCAGGGCAAAAATTGTCTGACCAACTTCCATGGGATGGACCTCACACGGGACAAAATGTGCTCCATGGTCAAAAAATGGCAGGTGTGTAAGAAACAAGGTCTGGTCACTGCCGGTGCCTCAGGGAGGGAGGGGAGCGCTGGTGCCTGGCAAAGCTGCGTTTGTAGCGTGGGGTGTGTGGGGCTGGGCAGCCTGTGCTGCGTGGGTGGTAATGGTCCTGCTTCCTCTTGCAGACAATGATTGAAGCCCATGTGGATGTCAAGACCACAGACGGGTACCTGCTGCGCCTCTTCTGCGTGGGCTTCACCAAGAAGCGCAATAACCAAATCCGCAAGACCTCCTATGCCCAGCACCAGCAGGTCCGGCAGATCCGCAAGAAAATGATGGAGATCATGACCCGGGAGGTGCAGACCAATGACCTGAAGGAAGTTGTCAATAAGCTGTAAGCTTTGGCTGTGTTCTTTTTTTGTCCCCTACAGTTTAAATCCTTGTTTGGGGCTGGTTGTTGCTGAGTGCCTGAGGAGTGCTGGTGCATCCCAAGCTGTTTGTCAGAGACCAGGCAGTGAGTCCCTGGTGTGGAAAAGCCAATCACCCTTTCCTGCAATTGGCTCCTCTTAGTGTCTGCATCCCATCTGACCTGAATCCACTGTCACATTTGCATAAACGTAAAATCACTCTCCAGAAGATTTGTGGTTCACATTTCTACAGACTAAAAGTTGTAATTCTCATCCACGGGGACTGTGAATGCTCTGAGCTCTTCTGATAGGAGAGTTTCTCAAAGTGGGCTGATTGCTTCCAAAAGTTTGCAGATTTGCTGTCAAAGTGAGCACACGTGCATTATGTCCCTTCTAAAATTGCAAGGGAGGTGTCTTAGAATCTAAATGTACTTGAAGAAAATTGTCAGTGTGATGGTGTAAACTTTTGTAGAATGTTTTGTATTCTTAAAGGATGTTTTTTAAGCCTGTGTTGCTGCTGCAGAAGCAGGTGGAGTTTTTATCATTGTGGTGCTCTGTGATTTCTCAGGATCCCAGACAGCATTGGCAAGGACATCGAGAAGGCCTGCCAGTCCATTTACCCTCTGCACGATGTCTATGTCCGCAAGGTGAAGATGCTCAAGAAGCCCAAGTTTGAATGTAAGTCTGTTCCTGCAGATGTTTGGAGGAGGGTGTGGAAAGGAGGGAGTTTAAATGTGTTTGCTTGATGTTACAGCAGCATCAATGAGTTTTAGTAGTTGTAGAAGGGAAAGTGTGTCCTTGTCCCAATGTGTGGCTTCTAGGATTGAAAGCCAAGCAGTGACTGTCCAGTTTGGAGCTTGAATTCTCACCTGGAACTGCTGCTGAATGTTGAAAAGCTTTGCTTTGGGAATGAATGATGACAAAATGTTTCGGTCCCAGATGATGTGGAATGATTCCATTTCACCAATTTCTGACATTCCCATGTAATGCAGCAGTAGGTTCATGAGTCCAGCTCCTTTTAGGAGAAGGTGTCATTTGTAGTTTTGTTACACAGCCTTATTTCACTGCTTGCTTCTGTCTGAGTGTCACTGCAGCAGCATCTCTGCATGAGCTGTCTGCAATAGACTTAGTCCCACCTACAGAAAACCTTCTGGTGGTTTCACTTCTGTGTAATGAGTAATTTAAAACTGTTCAAACAGGTCCATCTCTCATTTTTTGTGTCTCTGCTTCTTTTTAGTGGGCAAGCTGATGGAGCTGCATGGTGAAGGTGGTGGTGCTGGAAAGCCCTCTGGGGATGAGGCAGGCACCAAGGTAGAGCGAGCTGATGGATATGAGCCGCCCGTGCAAGAGTCTGTGTGAAACTAAAAATGGGTGGAAAATAAAAGGTTTTAATATACAGAACTAATCCTTGGTTGCCTGTATTGCTACTGGACAGTCTTGGTACTGGATGTGTGGATGAGTTTTCAATAAGGTAAACCTACGGCCTTCTCCAATTGTGTTGTGGAGATGGGTGGAAGAAGGTGGGTTGTCCTTTCTGTGGATTCTCTATGTTGGTTTTACCCAGTAATTTTAGTCCTCACCAAAAAAACCTTGTGTATGTGTGCAGAGATTGTATTGGTGAGAGATGCCTCACAGTACAGGGAAGGCAGAAATTGCACAGGGAAACCTGTGTCAGAATTTGGTACTATTGGGAAGTCTTACAATTTTACCCAGATGACTTGCTTCAGAGTAATGTGCGTATGTTTAAATTTCTTGGTCATTTAATACAACCTCTCATGGGATAGGTGTAGTCTCTGGTGGTCAGAAGGTGTTTGAAGGTGCTGAAGTTGTAATTATGATGATGGAAGCAGTAATTATTTTGGGCATTGCAGAAATCCAAAATGAGCTTGAGCGCTGGAGTTGGGTGTTGGATTTTAACCTGTCAGAACTGAGGGATGACTAATGGAAAACCTGTAGAACTTCAGGGGAGAAAATTCTGTAAAGAGGCAATGGTGTGTATTCTGAAAACAAAGCACTTAAATTTTGCGGAGTAATATTAAGACTGTTTTTCGTTCTCTAACAGCGTTTTTGCTTCTTGTTCTACTTATGTTGGCTTATAAATGAGTGTTTTTTTTCTGGCTAAAATGAGTTGTGCACTATCAATGTGTTTTGTTAAGGCAAACAAATCTAAACTTAGTCCTATTAAATTGTTGGTTAGTGATATAAAACTGAGAGCAAAATGCGGAATTCAGAGAGTGGTGGCTCTGGCAATTGGTTGTCACAGAGCTTTGGACATGAAATAAAGGAAAATAGTGAAAATGTTACTGTTCCAATAAAGCTACTGGAGAAGAGGAGAGGGGCCCTGCTACCCATGGCAGCTGTACTGTTCCCTGTCAGGGATTTTCACATTTTTCTAGCTGATAATGCTGGTTTGGACCAAGTAATAGGCAAAATGAGAAGGCTTTTGAACTTAATTCAGAATGCTGCAGGTGATGTGATTTTGTCTTGTGATTCCAAGTTACGGTTTCAGTATGTTCTGGTTTTTCCACTTCCCATACTGGAAGGAAGAGTAGTGAGTGCTCAACACTCAGAGCCTTAGAACAGGGGGAAGGAAATTGTGTTGCTTTGCTCTTTCCATCTGTACTCCTGAGGCAGGTGTCACCTGCCTCCAGGAATCCCAGGCACATTTTTGAAGCTGTAGCTTTTGTTACGTGCATATCTGAGGACTGTATGTTGCCAAAAGGTCAGTCCAAGAGGAGTGGGGGAGAGAACAAGAACTTGGGATTTTTTCAGGCTTTTAAATGTATTGTTTGGAACAGTGCATTGCCACATAGGTGTTCTGGAAAAACGTAGGCTTTGAAATGTGATTTCAGGTGGGGGAAAAGCAGGAAGGAAAATACTGTGCATCATCCTCTCTATTCTCTCATCAAATACCAGCTGAAAAATCATGGAGCATGAAAGCAGCACTCAGCAGAGCACACCTAAATTATGTGCAGGCTCAGCCTGTGTCTTCCTCATGATGTCACACTGAGAACCACAGTGTGTGTGATGCCCTGTGGTGACAGCTGCTTGCTGCAGGTAGCAAAATGCAATAGGATCTGTAGGTGGTGAGTGTGAGGCACACCCAAGTGCAAAGGCTTGACTAACTGCTAAAATCATCTGGATTCTCTGAGGGGTTTGGACTACTTGTCTGGGGGTGGGGAGTTTGCAGAATGAGATCTCAAATTGTCAAGTAGAAAGCTCAGCTTTCCACAGCATAAGACAATTAAAATGCCATCATGACTTAATTACAAAAATTTTATTGGTTAAATACATTCTTAATTTACAGAGGTACCATAACAAACTTACTGGACTTAACAAAGATTTATTCAGGATACTGTTCATTGTACACAGAACAAAGATATCTTCCTGAAGATATTTCTAGAGGATGGGTCAAACAAAATATTTTGGTAAGTGAGGCTTTTAGTCTAATGCATGGAGATCTAGC